>NW_027206373.1:312500-390000 GCF_024711535.1 Dipodomys merriami
GTGTTAGGGATAGCATTAGTGTTAGGGTTAGGTTTAGGGTGAGTGTTAGCGTTAGGATTAGGGTTAGGGTGAGGATGAGGGTTAGGGTTAGCATTTGTTTAGGGTTAGGGTGAGGGTGAGGGTTAGGATTAGGGTTAGGTTTAGGGTGAGATTGAGGGTGAGGGTTAGGGTTAGGGTGAGGTTGAGGCTTAGGGTTAGGATGAGGGTTAGGGTTAGAGTGAGGGTTAGGGTTAGGGTGATAGTGAGGGTAAGGTTTAAGATGAGGGCTAGGGTTAGGTTAAGGGTTAGGGTGAATTTTAGGATTAGGGTGAGGGTTAGTGGTAAGTTTAGGATTAGGCTTAGCTGTATGGTTAGGCTAAGGGTGAAGTTGAGGGTGAGGGTCAGAGTTAGGATTAGGGTGAGGGTTAGGGTTATGCTTAGGTTTAGGGTAAGGGTGAGGGTGAGGGTTAGGTTGAGGCTGATGATGAGAGTGAGGGTGAGTGTGAGGGTTAGGGTTTGGGTGAGGGTTAGGATTAGCGTTAGGGTTAAGGTTAAGGTGAGGGTTAGGGTTAGGGTTAAGTTTAGGGTGAGGGTTAGGCTGAGGGTTAGGGATAGGGTTAGGTTCAGTGTAAGGTTTAGGTGGAGGATTAGAATTAGGATTAGGGTTAAGGTTAGGGTGAGGGTTAGGGATAGGGTTAGGTTTAGAGTGTGGGTTTGGTTGGGGTTAGGTTTAGAGTTAGGGTGATTTTGAGGGTGAGGGTGAGGGCTAGGACTAGGGTGAGGGTTAGGGTTAGGGATAGCATTAAGGTTAATGTGAGGGTTAGGGTTAGGGTGAGGGTGAGGGTTAAGTGTAGGTTGAGAGTTAGGCTGAGGGTAACGGTTGGGGTGAGGGTTATGATGAGGGTGAGAGTTAGGGTTTAGGTTAGGGAAGGGTTAGGGCGAGGTTTAGGATATGGTTGAGGGTTAATGTTAGCATTAGGTTTACGGTGAGGGTGAGGGTTAGGGTGAGGTTGAGGGTAAAGGTCAGAGTGAGGACTAGGGTTAGGGTGAAGGGTAGGGTGAGCGTTCATGTTAGGGTTAGTGTCAGGGTTAGGGTGAGGGTTAGGGTTAGGATACGTGTGAGGATTAGGGTTAGGGTTAGGGTTAAGGTGAGGGTAAGGGTTAGGTTGAGGTTTATGATGAGGGTGAGGGTTAGGGTTATCATTAGGGTTAGAGTGATGGTTAGGGTTAGGGTTAGGGTTAGGGTGAGGCTGGGGTTTAGGGTTAGGTTTATGGTGAGGGTTAGGGTTAGGTTAGGGTTAGGGATAAGTTTAAATTTAGGGTGAAGTTCAGGGTTTGGGTTAGGGTTAGAGTTAGGGTGAGGATGATGGTGAGGGTTAGTTTTAGGGTGAGGTTAAGGGTTAGGGTGGGGGTTAGGGTGAGGGCGAGGGATAGGGTTATGATGAGGGTAAGTGTAGGACAAGGTTTAGGGTGAAGTTGAGGGTTAATGTTAGCATTAGACTTATGATGAGGGTGAGGGTTAGGGTGACGGTTAGAGTTAGGATTAGGGATAGGGTGAGGATTAGTTTTAGGATTGGTTTTAGAGTGAGGGTTAGGCTGAGGTGTAGGGTTATGGTGAGGGTTAGGGTTAGCCTTAGGGTGAGGGTGAGGGTGAGGGCTAGTGTTAGCATTAGGGTTAGGGTTAGGGTTAGAGTTAGGGTTAGGGTAAGGGTGAGATTTAGGGTTAGTGTTAGGAATAGGGTTAGGGTTAGGGTTAGGCTGAAGTTGAGGGTGAAGGTGAGGGTGAGGGTTAGGTTTTGGGTTAATTTTAGGGTGAGGGCTGGGGGAGGGGGAGGGTTAGGGTGAGGATTAGGGTGAGGGTGAGGGTTTCAGTTAGGAAAGGCTTAGGGTTATGGTTGGGGTGAGGATTATGGTGAGGGTGAGGTTTAAGGTGTGGGTTAGGGTTGGCTTGAGTATTAGGGTTAGGGTTAGGGTGAGGGTTAGAGTTAGGGTCATGTTTAGGGTGAGGGTGAGAGTGAGGGTGACGGTGAGGGTGAGTGTTAGGGTGTAGGTGAGTGTTAGGTTTAGGGTTAGTTTGAGGTTTAGGGTTTGGTTGATATTTAGATTGAGTGTGAGTGTTAGGGTTAGCGTTAGGTTTAGGGTGAGGGTTAGAGTGAGGGTTAGGGTTAGGATGAGGTTAATGGTTTAGAGTTAGACTGAGGATGACGGTGAGGGTTTGTGTTCCAGTGAGGGTTAGGTTTAGGTTTAGGGTTAGGGTTAGGTTGCCGTTTAGGGTTAGGGTCAGGGATAGGGTTATGGTGAGGATAAGGTTTAGGGTGTGGGTCAGGTTGAGGGTGACGGTTAGGGTTAGGTTGAGGGTTAGGGTGAGCATTAGGGTGAGGATTAGGTTTCAGTTTAGGTTTAGGCTGAGGGTTAGGGTGAGGTTTAGTATTAGTGTTATGGTTAGGGTTAGTGTAAGGGTTAGGGTGAGGTTATGGGTTAGGGTTAGGGTGAGGGTGAGGCTGATTTTTAGGGTAAGGGCGATGGTGCGGGTGAGGTTGAGGGTTAGGTTTAGGGTGAGGGTAAGGGTATGGTAAGGGTTAGCGTGAGGGTTAAGGTGTGGGTTTAGGTGAGGGTGATCGTTATGTTGAGGGTGAGGGTGAGCTTTAGGGTTTGGATGTCGGTTAGGGTTAAGGTTAGGATGAGAGTTA
This sequence comes from Dipodomys merriami, assembly GCF_024711535.1. Lineage (NCBI taxonomy): Eukaryota > Metazoa > Chordata > Mammalia > Rodentia > Heteromyidae > Dipodomys > Dipodomys merriami. The sequence goes on from NW_027206373.1 coordinate 315,170, forward strand.
GGCTGAGGATTAGGGTTAGGATTAGGATGAAGGTGAGTGTTAGGGTGAGGGTGAGGGTTAGGTTTTGGATTAGGGTTAGGGTTAGGGTGAGGGTTAGGCATAGGATTACAGTTAGGCTGAGGGTATTGCTTAGTGTTACGTTTACAGTTAGGGTGATGGTGAGGGTGAGGTTTAGGGTTTGGATTACTGTTAGGTTTAGGGTTAGGCTGAGGGTGAGGTTGAGGGTGAGGGTGAGGGTGATGGTTAGGGTGAGGGTTAGGGTTTGTGTTAGGGCTAAGGTCAGGGTGAGGGTTAGGGTTAGGGTTAGGTTTAGGATGAAGGTTAGGCTGAGGGTTAGGGTTAGTGTTCGTGATAGCATAAGGGTTAGGGTGAGTGTTAGGGTGAAGGTTAGGTTTACGTTTAGGCTTAGGTTTCAGGTGAGGGTTAGGGTGAAGGGTAGTGGTAGGGTTAGGGTTAGGGTTAGCGTGAGGGTTAGGGTGAGTGTAAGGTTCAGGGTGAGGAATAGGGTGAGGGTGTGGGATAGGGTTATGGTGAAGGTAAGGGTTAGGGCGAAGTTTAGGGTGAGGCTGAGGGTTAATTTTAGCATTAGTGTTAAGGTGAGGGTGAGGATTAGGGATAGGGTTAGGGATAGGGTGAGGATTAGTGTTAGGTTTAATTTTAGGTTGAGGATTAGGCTGAGGGGTGGGGTTAGGGTTAGATTAGGGTGAGGGATAGGGTGAGGTTTATGGTTAAGGTTAGGGTTAGGGTGAGGTTGAGGGTGAGGTTAAAGGTTAGGGTGAGGTTGATGTTTAGGGTTAGCATTAGGGTTAGGGTTAGGGTTAGGGTGAGGGTTAGGTTTAGGGTTAGGTTGAGGGGTAGGGTGAGGGGTTAGGGTGAGAGTTTGTGTTAATGTGAGGGTTAGGGTTAGGGTTAGCGTTAGTGTGAGGTTAAGTGTTAGGTTGTGTGTTAGGGTGAGAGTTAGGGTTAGGATTAGCGTTAGGGTTCGTGTGAGGTTTAGGGTGAAGGTTAAGGTGAGGGTTAGGGTTAGTATGAGGGTGAGCATTGGAGTTAGGTTTAGGGTGAGAGTTAGATTTAGGGTGAGGTTTAGGGTAGGGTTAGGATGAGGGTGAGGGTTCAGGTGAGGGTGAGTTTTAGGGTGTGGGTGATGGTTAGGGTTAGGGTGACGGTTAAGGTGATGGTGAGGGTTAGGGTGAGGGTGAGGGTAAGGATTACAATGAGTATTAGGGTTAGGGTTAGGGTTAGGGTTTTGGTGACGGTAAGGGTTAGGATGAGGTTTAGTTTGAGGGTGAGGTTTAAGGGTAGCGTTAGAGTTAGGTTGAGGGTTAGAGTGAGGTTTCGGGTTCAGGTTAGGCTTAGGGTGACGGTGAGGCTTAGAGTAAGGTTTAGGGATAGGTTTAGGGTGAGGGTAAGGTGTAGGGTGAGGGTTAGGGTGAGGGTGAGGGTTAGTGTTAGGTTGACGGTTAGGGTAAGCGTTAGGGTGAGGGTTAGGTTTAGGTTTAGTGTTAGGGTGAGTGTTAGGGTGAGGTTTAGTGTTAGTGTTAGTGGTAGGGTGAGGCTAAGTGTTAGGCTGAGGGTAAGGGTTAGAGTGAGGGTTAGGGTGAGGGTGAGGGTTAGGGATAGCATTAGGTTTAGGGTTAGTGTTTGGGTGAGGGTTAGGGTTAGATTTAGGGTGATTGTGAGTGTTAGTGTTAGCTTTATGGTTAGGGTTAGGGTGAGGGTGAGGGTTAGGATTAGGCTGAGGGTTAGGATTAGGGTGATGGTGAAGTTAAGGGTTATGGTGAGGGCTAGGTTTAGGGTTAGGGTTAGGGTGAGGTTTAGGTTTAGGGTGAGGGTGAGGGTGAGGGTTAGGTTTAGTATTAGGCTTAGGTATAGGGTTAGGCTTAGGGCGAGGGTGAGTGTGAGGGTCATAATTAGGTTGAGGGTGAGGTTTAGGGTTATGGTAAGATTTAGGTTGAAGTTGAGGGTGAGTGTTAGGGTGATTGTGATAGTGAAGTTGAGGGTGATGGTCAAGTTGAGGGTGATGTTGAGGGTTAGGATTAGGGTGAGGTTGAGGGTGATTTTGAGGGTTAGGGTGAGGTTGATGGTGTGGTGAGGGTTAGGGTTTGGGTTAGGGTTAGATTTAGGGATAGGGTTAGGATGAGGGTTAGGCTGAGGGTTAGGTTTAGGGTGAGGGTGAGGGTAAGGGTTAGGGTGAGGGTTAGGGTTAGGGTGAGTGTAAGGATTAGGTTGAGGTTGAGGGTTAGGTTTAGGATTAGTGTTAGGGTTAAGGAGAGGGTTAGGGATAAATTTAGGGTTAGGGTGAAGGTTTTGGTTAGAGTTAGGTTTAGAGTTAGTGTGAGGTTGCGGGTGAGGTTTAGGGTTTGGATTAGGGTTAGGTTTGGATTAGGCTGAGGCTGAGGTTGAGGGTGAGGGTGAGGGTGAGGTTTAGGGTAAGGGTGAGGGTTAAGGTTAGTGTTGGGGTTACAGTTAGGGTGAGGATTAGGATTAGAGTTAGGATGAGTGTTAGGCTGACGTTTAGGTTCGAGTGAGGGAAAGGGTTAGGGTTAGGTTAGGGTTATGTTGAGGGTGAGGGTTAGGCTTAGGGTTAGGGTGAGGTTTAGGGTGAGGGTAAGGGTTAGGGTGAGGGTTAGGTTGAGGGTGAGGGTAGGTTTAAGACGAGGGTAAGGGTATGGGCGAGGTTTAGGTTGAGGTTGAGGGTTATTTTTAGCATTAGGGTTATGGTGAAGTTTAAGGTTAGGGTGAGGGTTAGGGTTAGGGTAAGGGATCGGGTGAGGATTAGGGTCGGAGTTAGGTGAAGAGTGAGGGTTAGGCTGAGGAGTAGGGTTAGGCTTAGGGTTAGGGTTAGGGTTAAGTTGAGGGTTAGGTTTAGGTTTAGGGTTAGGTTAGGGTGAGTGTTTGGGTTAGGGTTAGGGTTTGGGTGAGGGTGAGGGCTAGTGTTAGCATTAGGGTAAGGGTTAGGGTAGGGTTAGGGTGAGGGTGAGGGTGAGGATTACAGTTACGTTTAGGATTAGGGTTAGAGTTAGGATTAGACTTAGGGTGAGGGTGAGATTGAGGGTGAGGGTTAGGTTTAGGGTTAGTTTTAGAGTGAGTTCTAAGGTGAGGGTGATGGTTAGGGTCAGGTTTAGGGTCAGGGTAAGGTTTTGGTTAGAAAAGGCTTAAGTTTAGGGTTAGGGTGAGGGTGATGTTTAAGGCGAGGTTTAAGGTTATGGTTAAGGTGAGGATAAGTGTTAGGTTTAGGGTGAGGGTTAGGTTTAGGGTGATGTTTAGGGTGAGGGTGAGGTTGAGGGTGAGGGATAGGTTTTAGGTGAGGTTTAGGGTTAGGGGGAGGTTTAGGGTGAAAGTGAGGTTTAGGGTGAAGGTGAAGGTTAGGGTTAGGGTTAGGGGGAGGGGTAGGTTTAGGGTTAGGTTGGATGTTAGGGTTAATTTGAGGGTTAGGGTTAGAGTTAGGTTTAGTGTGAGGATGAGGTTTAGGGTGAGGTTTAGGGTGAGAGTGAGGGTAAGTGTTAGTCTTTGGGTTAGGGTGAGGATTAGGGTGAGGGTTAAGGTGAGGGTTAGGGTTAGGGTTAGTATGAAGGTGAGGGTTAGAGTTAGGTTTAGGGTGTGGGTAAGGGTTATGGTGAGGTTTAGTGTAGGGTTTGGGTGAGGGTGACGGTTCGGGTGAGGGTGAGTTTTTGGGAGTATGTGATGGTTAGGGTTAGGGTGAGGTTTAAGGTGACGGTGAGGGTTAGGGTGAGAGTGAGGATTAGGTTTAGGTTTAGGGTTAGGCTTATGTTGAGGGTAAGGGTTAGGATGAGGTTTAGGGTGAGGGTGAGTTTTAGAGATATAGTTGAGTTAGGGTGAAGGTTTGGGTGAGGGTTAGGGTTCGGGTATGGCTTAGGGTGAGGGTGAGGGTAAGAGTTAGGGTGAGGGTTAGGGTGAGGGCTAGGGTTAGGGTTAGGGTTAGGTTGAGTATTAGGATTAGGGTGAGGGTGAGTGTTACGTTTAGGATTAGGCTTAGGTGTAGGGTTAGGCTAAGGGTGAAGGTCAGGGTGAGGCTAAGAGTTTGAATTAGGGTTAGGGATAGGGTGAGGGTGAGGGTTAGTATCAGGATTAGGGTTAGGGTGAGAGTGAGGGTGAGGGTAAGAGTTAGGGTTAGGTTTAGGGTTAGGATGAGGGTTAGGCTGAGGATTAGGGTTAGGGTTCGGGTGAGTGAAAGGTTTAGGGTGAGGGTTCGTGTGTGGGTTAAGTTGAGGCTTAGGTTTCGGGTGAGTGTTAGAGTGAGGATTAGTGTTAGGGTTAGGGGTAAGGTTAGGGTGAGGGTTAGGCTAAGGGTAAAGGTTATGATGAGGGCTATGATGAGGGTGAGGGATAGGGTTAAGGTGAGGGAAGGGTTATGGTGAGGTTTAGGGTATGGTTGAGGGTTAATGTTAGCATTAGGTTTAGGGTGAGGGTGAGGGTTAGGGTGAGGTTGAGGGTAAGGTTTAGGGTGAGGACTAGGGTTAGGGTGATGGTTAGGGTGAGTGTTCGTGTTAAGGTTAGAGTTAGGGTTAGGGTGAGGGTTAGGGTTAGGATATGTGTGAGGATTGGGGTTAGGGTTAGGGTTATGGTGAGGGTAAGGGTTAGGGTGAGGTTTATTGTGAGGGTGAGGGTTAGGGTTAGCATTAGGGTTAGAGTGATGGTTAGGGTTAAGTTTAGGATTAGGGTGAGGATGAGGTTTAGGGTTAGGTATAGGGTGAGGGTTAGGGTTAGGGTGAGTGTTAGGGATAGGTTTAGGCTTAGGGTGAGGTTCAGGGTTTGGGTTAGGGTTAGAGTTAGGGTGAGGTTGATGGTGAGGGTTAGGTTTAGGATTAGGTTTAGGGTTAGGGTTCGGCTGCGGGTGAGGGTGAGGGTAAGGTTGAGTGTTAGGGTTAGGGTGAGGGTTAGGTTTAGGTTTACGTTGGGGGTTAGGGTTTGGTTTAGTATGAGGTTTAGGCTGAGGTTTAGGGCTAGGGTTAGGGTGAGGTTTAAGTTTAGTGTGAGGCTTAGTGTTACGATTAGTGTTAAGTTTAGGGTGAGGGTAAGGGTTATGGTGAGGGTTAGGGTGAGGGTGAGGTTTAGGGTGAGGGTGATGGTTTCAGTTAGGAAAGGCTTAGGGTTAGAGTTGGGGTGAGGTTTAGGATGAGGGTGAGGTTTAAGGTTAGGGTTAGGGTTAGGGTTAGGGTGAGGATTAGGGTTAGGGTTATGGTGAGGGTTAGGTTTAGGGTTCTGTTTAGGGTGAGGGTGAGAGTGAGGGTGAGGGTGAGATTGAGTATTAGGGTGTAGGTGAGGATTGGGTTTAGGGTTAGGGTGAGGTTTAGGGTTTGGATGATATTTAGGGTGAGTGTGAGGGTTAGGTTTAGCGTTATGGTTAGGGTGAAGGTTAGGGTTAGGGGGAGGGGGAGGGTCAGGTTTAGGGTTAGGGTTAGAGTCAGGATGAGGGTGAGGGTTAGGTTTAGGATAAGGGTTAGGTTTAGGGTTAGGCTTAGGGTGAGGGTGAGGGTTAGGTTTCCGGTGAGGGTCAGGTTTAGGTTTAGGGTTAGGGTTAGGTTGAGGGTTAGGGTTAGGTTTAGGGTTAGGGTTATGGTGAGGATAAGGTTTAGGGTGTGGTTTAGTGTGAAGGTGAGGGTTATGGTTGGGTTGAGGGTTAGGTTGAGCGTTAGACTGAGGGTTAGGTTAAGGTTTAGGGTTAGGCTGAGGGTTAGGGTGAGGTTTAGTGTTAGTGTTAGGGTTAGGGTTAGGGAGAGGGTTAGGGTGAGAGTAAGGGTTAGAATGAGTTTTAGGGTGAGTGTTAGGGATAGCATTAGGGTTAGGGTTAGGGTGAGTGTTAGGCTTAGGGTTAGGGTGAGGTTGAGGGTGAGGTTTAGGTTTAGTGTTAGCATTAGGTTTAGTGTTAGGCTAAGGGTGCAGATTAGGGTTAGGGTTAGGTTGAGGGTGAGGGTGCCCGTGAGGGTTAGGGTTAGGGTGATGGTGAGGGTGAGGGTGAGGGTGATTGTTAGGGTAAGGGTGATGGTGATGGTGAGGTTGAGGCTTAGGTTTAGGGTGAGAGTAATGTTGTGGTTAGGGTTAAGGTGAGGATGAGGGTGAGGGTTACGGTGAGGGTGATGGTGATGTTGAGGGTGAGGGTCAGCTTTAGGGTTTGGATTTGGTTAGGGTTAGGGTTAGGATGAGAGTTAGGCTGAGGGTTAGGGTTAGGATTGGAGTGAGGGTGAGGCTTAGGGTGAGGGTGAGGGTTAGGTTTTGGATTAGGTTTAGGGTTTGGGTGAGGGTTAGGCATAGGGTTACAGTTAGGGTGAGGGTTTTGCTTAGGGTTAGGTTTACTGTTAGTGTGAGGGTGAGGGTGAGGTTTAGAGTTTGGATTAGGGTTAGGGTTAGGGTTAGGCTGAGGGTGAGGTTGAAGGTGAGGGTGAATGTTAGGGTTAGGGTGAGGGTTAGGGTTTGTGTTAGGGCTTAGGTCAGTGTGAGGTTTAGGGTTATGGTTAGGTTTAGGATGAGGGTTAGGCTGAGGGTTAGGATTCATGTTCATGTGAGTGTAAGGGTTAGGGTGAATGTTAGGGTTAGGTTTAGGCTTAGGTCTCGGGACAGGGTTAGGGTGAAGGGTAGTGTAAGATTTAGGGTTAGGGTTAGTGTGAGGGTTACGGTGAGTGTAAGGGTTAGGGTAAGTGTTAGGGTGAGGGTCAGGGATAGGGTTAAGTTGAAGGTAAGGGTTAGGGCGAAGTTTAGGGTGAGCCTGAGGGTTAATGTTTGCATTAGTGTTAAGGTGAGGGTGAGGGTTAGGGTGAGGGTCAGGGTTAGGGTTAGGAATAGGGTGAGGATTAGTGTTAGGGTTAGGTTTAGGTTGAGGATTAGGCTGAGGGATAGGGTTAGGGTGAGGGTTAGGTTCAGGGTTAGGTTTAGGGTTAGGGTGAGGGGTAGGGTGAGGGGTTAGGTTGAGGGTTAGCGTTAATGTGAGGGTTAGAGTTAGGGTTAGCATTAGTGTCAGGATAAGGGTTAGGGTGTGGGTTAGGCTGAGAGTGAGGTTTAGGGTTAGAGTTAGTGTTAGGGTGAGGTTTAGGATGATGTTTAAGGTGAGGCTTCGGGTTAGTATGAGGATGAGGGTTAGAGTTAGGTTTAGGGTGAGTGTTAGAGTTAGGGTTAGGTTTAGGGTAGGGTTAGGGTGAGTGTGAGGGTTCTGGTGAGGGTGAGTTTTAGGGTGTGGTGATGGTTAAGGTTAGGGTGATGGTTAAAGTGATGGTGAGGGTTATGGTGAGGCTGAAGGTAAGGATTACGGTGAGTATTCGGGTTAGGGTTAAGGTTAGGGTTATGGTGAGGGTAAGGGTTAGGATGAAGTTTAGGTTGAGGGTGAGTTTTAGGTGTAGCGTTAGAGTTAGGGTCAGGATTAGGGTTAGGGTTAGAGTTTGGGTTAGTCTTAGGGTGAGGGTGAGGTTAGAGTTAGTGTTAGGTATAGGTTTAGGGTGAGGGTAAGTTTTAGGTTTAGGGTTAGGGTGATGGTGAATGTTAGGCTTAGGTTGAGGGTAAGCTTGAGCTTTAGGGTGAGTGTTATGTGTAGGATTAGGGTTAGGGTGAGGTTTAGGGTGAGGATTAGTGTTAGAGTTAGTGTTAGGGTTAGGGTGAGTTTTAGGCTGAGGGTAAGGGTTAGAGTGAGTGTTAGCGTGAGGTTGAGTTTTAGGTATAGCATTAGGGTTAGAGATAGCTTTTGGGTGAAGGTTAGAGTTAAGTTTAGGGTGATTGTGAGTGTTAGGGGTAGCTTTAGGGTTAGGGTTATGGTGAGGGTGAGGGTTAGTGTTAGGGTGAGGGTAAGGGTTAGGGTTAAAGTGAAGGTTAGTGTTAGGGTGACAGTAAAGTAAGGGTTAGTGTGAGGACTAGGGTTAGGGTTAGGTTTAGGGTGAGTTTTAGATTTAGGGTGAGGGTGAGCGTTAGATTTTGGATTAGGCTTAGGTGTAGGGTTAGGCTTAGGGTGAGGGTGAGGGTGAGGGTCATAGTTAGGTTTAGAGTGAGGGTTAGGATTATGGTAAGGTTTAGGGTGAGGGTGAGGGTGAGGGTTAGGGTGAGTTTGATGGTGAGGGTGAGGGTTAGGTTTAGGGTGAGTTTTAGGGATAGGGTTAAGGTTAGGGTGAGGGTGATTGTGAGGGTTAGGGTGAGGGTGATGGTGAGGTTGATGTTGAGGGTGAGGGTTAAGGTTTGGGTGAGGGTTAGGTTTAGGATTAGGGTTAGGATGAGGGTTAGGCTGAGGGTTAGGGTTAGGGTGAGGGTGAGGGTAAGGGTTAGGTTGAGGGTTAGGGTTAGCATGAGGGTAAGGATTAGGTTAAGGGTGAGGGTTAGGATTAGGATTAGGGTTAGGGTTAGGAAGAGGGTTAGGGATAGCGTTAGGGTTAGGGTGAGGCTTTTGGTTAGAGTTAGGTTTAGAATTAGGATGAGGGTGAGGGTGAGGTTTAGGGTTTGGATTAGGGTTAAGGTTTGGGTTAGGCTGAAGCTGAGGTTGAGAGTGAGGTTCAGGGTTGGGGTTACGGTTAGTTAGGGTGAGGTTGACGGTGAGGACTAGGTTTATGATTAGGTTTAGGGTTAGGTTTCAGCTGAGGTTGAGGGTGAGCGTGAGGTTGAGTCTTAGGGTGAGGGTTAGGTTTAGGTTTAGGTTGAGGTTTAGGGTTAGGGTTAGGATAAGGTTTAGGCTGAGTGTTAGGGTTAGGGTTAGGGTCAGGGTTAGGTTTAGTGTTAGGATTAAGGTTTAGGTTTGGGTTAGGGTAAGGGTTAGGATGAGGGTTAGGATGAAGGTGAGGATTAGGGTTAGGGTTAGGGTGAGAGTGAGCATTAGGTTGGGGGTTAGGTTAGGTTTAGGGTTAGGGTGATGATTAGGGTGAGTGTTAGTGTTAGTGTTAGGCTTAGGGTAAGGGTAAGGGTTAGGGTTATGGTTAGAGTTAGGGTGAGGTTGAGGGTTAGGGTTAGGCTTAGGGTGAGGGCTAGGGGGAGGGGGAGGGTAAGGGGGAGGGTTAGGGTGAGGGTGAAGGTTTCAGTTAGGATAGGGGTAGGGTTAGGGTCAGGGTGAGGGTGAAGTTTAAGGTGAGGGTTAGGGTGAGGGTTAGGTTGAGGCTGAGGCTTTCATTTAGGAAAGGATTAGGGTTAGGATAGTGTGAGGATTAGGGTGAGGGTGAGGTTTAAGGTGAGGAATAGAGTTAGGGTTAGGGTGAGTGTGAGGGTTAGGTTTAAGGATAGGGTTAGGATGGGGGTTGGGCTGAGAGCTCGGGTTAGGTTTTGGGTGAGGGTAAATGTTACGGTCAGGGTTAGGGTGAGGGTGAGGGTTAGGGTTCGGCTTAGGGTTAGCATGAGTGTTAGGGTGAGTATTAGTGTTAGGGTTAGTGTTAGGGTTAGGGTTAGGGATAGGGTGAGGGTTAGGGTGAGGGTTATGGTTAGGGTGAGGTTTGGGGTGAGGTTGAGGTTTAGGGTTAGCATTAGTGTTAGGGTTAGGTTTAGGGTGAGGGTTAGGTTTAGGGTTAGGGTTAGGGTGAGGGTTAGGTTTAGGGTTAGGGTGAGGGTTAGGTTTAAGATTAGGGTGAGGTATAGGGTGACAGGTTATGGTCAGGGTTAGGTTTAATGTGAGGGTTAGGGTTAGCGTTAGTGTGAGGTTAAGGGTTAGGGTGTGGGTTAGGCTGAGAGTGAGGGTTAGGGTTAGCGTTAGTGTTAGGGTGAGGTTTAGGGTGAATATTAAGGTGACGGTAAGGGTTAGTATGAGGGTCAGGGTTAGAGTTAGGTTTAGGGTGAGGGTTAGAGTTAGGGTGAGGTTTAGGGGAGGGTTAGGGTGAGTGTGAGGGTTCTGGTGAGGGTGAGTTTTATGGTGTGGGTGATGGTGAGGGTTAGGGTGATGGTTAAGGTGATGGGGAGGGTTATGGTGAGGGTGAAGGTAAGGATTACGGTGAGTATTAGGGTTAGGGTTAAGGTTAGGTTTATGGTGAAGGTAAGGGTTAGGATGAGATTTAGGGTGAAGGTGAGGTTTAGGGGTAGCGTTAGAGATAGGGTGAGGGTTAGGGTGAGGGTTAGGGTTCGGGTTAGGCTTAGGGTGAGGGTGAGGGTTAGAATTAGGGTTAGGTATAGGTTTAGGGTGAGGGTAAGTTTTAGGGTGAGGGTTAGGGTGAGGGTGAGTTTTAGGGTTAGGTTGAGGGTTAGGGTGAGCGTTAGGGTGAGTGTTAGATGTAGGTTTATTGTTAGGGTGATGGTTAGGGTGAGGTTTAGTGTTAGTGTTAGGGTTAGGGTTAGGCTGAGTGTTAGGCTGAGGGTAAGGGTTAGAGTGAGGGTTAGGGTGAGGGTGAGTGTTAGGGATAGCATTAGGATTAGGGTTAGGGTTTGGGTGAGGGTTAGGGTTAGGTTTAGGGTGATTGTGAGTGTTAGGGTTAGCTTTAGGGTTAGGGTTAGGGTGAGGGTGAGGGTTAGGGTTAGGGTTAGGGTTAAGTGACGATGAGGTTAAGGGTTAGGGTAAGGGCTAGGGTTAGTGTTAGGGTTAGGGTGACGTTTAGCTTTAGGGTGAGGGTGAGGGTGAGGGTTAGGTTTAGTATTAGACTTAGGTGTAAGGTTAGGCTTAGCGTGAGTATGAGGGTGACAGTCATAGTTAGGTTTAGTGTGAGGGTTAGGTTTATGGTTAGGTTTAGTGTGAGGGTGAGGGTGAGGTTTAGGGTGAGGTTGATAGTTAGGGTGAGGGTGAGGTTGAAGATTAGGTTTAGGGTGAACGTTAGGTTTAGGGTTAGGGTTAGGTTGGGGGTGATTGTGAGGGTTAGGGTGAGGGTGATGGTGAGGTTGATGGTGAGGGTGAGTGTTAGGGTTTGGATGAGTGTTAGGTTTAGGGTTAGGGTGAGAGTGAGGGTGAGGGTTAGGGTTAGGGTGAGGGTGAGGGTTAGGGTTAGGGTGAGGGTTAGGTTTTGGGTGAGGGTTATGGTTAGGATATGTGTGAGGATTAGGGTTAGTGTTAGGGTTATGGTGAGGTTAGGGGTTAGGGTGAGGTTTATGGTGAGGGTGAGGTTTAGGGTTAGCATTAGGGTTTGAGTGATGGTTAGGGTGAGGGTTAGGATTAGGGTGAGGTTTCGCCTTTGGGTTAGGGTGAGGGTTAGGGTGAGAGTTAGTGTTAGGTTTTGGGTTAGGGTTAGGGTGAGGGTTTGGGTGAGGGTAAGGGTTAGAGTTGGGGTTAGGGTTCGGATGAGGGATAGGGTTATGGTGAGGATAAGTGTTTGGGCGAGGTTTAGGGTGAGGTTGAGGTTTAATGTTGCATTAGGGTTATGGTTAGGGTGAGGGTTAGGGTGAGGGTTAGTTATGATTAGGGATATGGTGAGAATTAGGGTTAGGTTTAAGGTGTGGGTTAGGCGTAGGGGTAGGGTTAGTTTGGGGGTTAGGGTTAGGGTTAGGTTTAGGGTGAGAATTAGGTTAACGGTTAGGGTTAGGGTCAGGTTTATGGTTAGTGTTAGGGTGAGGGTGAGGGTGATTGTTAGGGTAAGGGTGATGGTGAGGTTGAGGGTGAGGGTTAGCGTTTGGGTGTGGGTTAGGGTTAGATTTAAGGTTAGGATGAGAGTTAAGTTGAGGGTTACGGTTAGGGTTAGGGTGATGGTAAGGGTTAGGGTAAGGTAAGGGTCAGGTATTGGATTAGGGTTAGTGTTAGGATGAGGGTAAGGCATAGGGTTAGGGTTAGGGTGAGAGTTTTGCTTAGGGTTAGGTTTAGAGTTAGGGTGAGGGTTAGGTTTAGGGTTTGGATTAGGGTTAGGGTTAGGGTTAGGCTGAGGGTGACATTGAGGGTAAGGGTGAAGATTAGTGTTAGGGTTAGAGTTAGGGTTTGTTTTAGGGCTAAGGTCAGGGTGATGGTTAGGGTTAGGGTTAGGTTTATGGTGAGGGTTAGGCAGAGGATTAGGGTTAGTGTTCGTGTGAGGGTAAGGGTTAGGGTGAGGGTTAGGGTTAGGTTTAGGCTTAGGTTTCGTGTGAGGTTTAGGTTGAAGGGTAGTGTTACGGTTAGGGATAGGGTTTGCTTGAGGGTTAGGGTGAGTGTAAGGGTTAGAATGAGGGTTACGGTGAGGGTGAGGGATAGGGTTAAGGTGAAGGTAAGGGTTAGGGCGAAGTTTAGGGTGAGGCTGAGGGTTAATGTTAGCATTAGTGTTAAGGTGATGGTGACGGTTAGGGTGAGGGTTAGGGTTAGGGTTAGGGATAGGGTGAGGATTAGTGTTAGGGTTAGGTTTAGGTTGAGGATTAGGCTGAGGGATAGGGTTAGGTTTAGGGATAGGGGGAGGGTTAGGGTGAGGGTTGTGGTTAGGGTTAGTGTTTGGGTGAGGTTGAGGGTGAGGGTAAAGATTAGGGTGAGGTTTAGGGTGAGTTTAAGGGTGAGGTTGAGGTTTAGGGTTAGCATTAGTGTTAGGGTTGGGTTTAGGGTGAGGGTTAGGTTTAGGGTTAGGGTTAGGGTGAGGGTTAGGTTTAGGGTTAGGGTGAGGGTTAGGTTGAGGGGTTATGGTCAGGGTTAGGGTTAATGTGAGGGTTAGGTTTAGCGTTAGTGTGAGGATAAGGGTTAGGGTGTGGGTTAGGCTGAGAGTGAGGGTTAAGGTTAGCGTTAATGTTAGGGTGAGGTTTAGGGTGAATGTTAAGGTGAGAGTAAGGGTTAGTATGAGGGTCAGGGTTAGAGTTAGGTTTAGGGTGAGGGTTAGAGTTAGGATGAGGTTTACGGTAGGGTTAGGGTGAGTGTGAGGGTTGTGGTGAAGGTGAGTTTTAGGGTGCGGGTGATTGTTAGTGTTAGGGTGACGGTTAAGGTGATGGTGAGGGTTATTGCGAGGGTGAAGGTAAGGATTACGGTGAGTATTAGGGTTAGGGTTAAGGTTAGGTTTATGGTGAAGTTAAGGGTTAGGATGAGGTTTAGGGTGAGGGTGAGGTTTAGGGGTAGGGTTAGAGTTAGGGTGAGGGTTAGGGTGAGGGTTAGGGTTCAGGTTAGGCTTAGGGTGAGTGTGAGGGTTAGAATTTGGGTTAGGTATAGGGTTAGGGTGAGGGTAAGTTTTAGGGTGAGGGTTAGGGTGAGGGTGAGATTTAGGGTTAGGTTCATGGTTAGGGTGAGCGTTAGGGTGAGCGTTAGATGTAGGTTTAGGGTTAGGGCGAGGGGTAGGGTGAGGTTTAGTGTTAGTGTTAGGGTTAGGGTTAGGCTGAGTGTTAGGCTGAGGGTAAGGGTTAGAGTGAGGGTTAGGGTGAGGGTGAGTGTTAGGGATAGCATTAGGATTAGGGTTAGGGTTTGGGTGAGGGTTAGGGTTAGGTTTAGGGTGATTGTGAGTGTTAGGTTTAGCTTTAGGGTTAGGGTTAGGGTGAGGGTGAGGGTTAGGGTTAGGTTTAGGGTGATTGTGCGTGTTAGGGTTAGCTTTAGGGTTAGAGTTAGGGTGAGGGTGAGGGTTAGGGTTAGGGTTAGGGTTAGGGTTAAGTGACGATTAGGTTAAGGGTTAGGGTAAGGGCTAGGGTTAGGGTTAGGGTTAGGGTGACGTTTATCTTTACTGTGAGGGTGAGGGTGAGGGTTAGGTTTAGGATTAGGCTTCGGTGTATGGTTAGGCTTAGGGTGAGGGTGAGGGTGAGGGTCATAGTTAGGTTTAGGGTGAGGGTTATGTTTATGGTTAGGTTTAGGGTGAGGGTGAGGGTGAGGGTTAGGGTGAGGGTGATTGTGAGGATGAGGGTGAGGTTGAGGATTAGGTTTATGGTGAACGTTAGGTTTAAGTTTAGGGTTAGGGTGGGGTTGATTGTGAGGGTTAGGGTGAGGGTGATGGTGAAGTTGATGGTGAGGGTGAGTGTTAGGGTTTGGATGAGAGTTAGGTTTAGGGTTAGGGTGAGAGTGAGGGTGAGGGTTAGGGTTAGGGTTAGGGTGAGGGTTAGGGTTAGGGTGAGGATTAGGTTTAGGGTGAGGGCTATGGTTAGGATATGTGTGAGGATTAGGGTTAGGGTTAGGGTTATGGTGAGGTTAACGGTTAGGGTTAGCTTTATTGTGAGGGTGAGGTTTAGGGTTAGCATTAGGGTTAGAGTGATGTTTAGGGTGAGTGTTAGGATTAGGGTGAGGGTGAGGTTTAGGGTTAGGTTTAGGGTGAGGCTTAGGTTTAGGGTGAGTGTCAGGGATAGGTTTAGGTTTAGGGTGAGGTTCAGGGTTCGGGTTAGGGTTAGAGTTAGGGTGAGGTTGAGGGTGAGGGTTAGGTTTAGGATTAGGGTTATGGTTATTATTAATGCTGAGAGTGAGGGTGAGGGTGAGGTTGAGGGTTAGGGTGAGGGTGAGGGTTAGGTTTAGGTTGAGGGTTAGGATTAGGGTTAGGATGAGGTTTAGGCTGAGGTTTAGGGTTAGGGTTAGGGTGAGTGTTAGTTTTAGTGTGAGGGTTAGTGTTAGGATTAGGGTTTAGGTTAGGGTGAGGGTAAGGTTTAGGGTGAGGGTTAGGTTGAGTGTGAGTATTAGGGTTAGGGTTAGGGTGAGAGTGAACCTCAGGTTGAGGGTTAGGGTTAGGTTTAGTTTTATGGTGATGGTTAGGTTGAGGGTTAGTGTTAGGGTTAGGGTTAGGGTTAGGGTGAGGGTTAGGGTTAGGGTTAGAATTAGGATGAGGTTAAGCGTGAGGGTTAGGCTTAGGGTTAAGTTGAGGGTGAGGGCTGTCGGGAGGGTGAGGTTAAGGAGGAGGGTTATGGTGACGGTGAGGGTTTCAGATAGGATAGGCATAAGGTTAGGGTTAGGGTGAGGGTGAAGTTTAAGGTAAGGGTTAGGTTGAGGGTTAGGGTGAGGCTGTGGCTTTCACTTAGGAAAGGCTTAGGGTTAGGGTTAGTGTGAGGATTAGGGTGAGGGTGAGGTTTAAGGTGAGGGTTAGGGTTAGGGTTAGTTTGGGGGTGAGGGTTAGGCTTAGGGATAGGGTTAGGATGAGGGTTACGCTGTGGGTTCGGTTTAGGGATCGGGTGAAGGTAAGGGTTAGGTTGAGGGTAAGGTGAGAGTAAGGGTTAGGTTTCGCCTTAGGGTTAGGGTGAGGGTTAGGGTGAGAGTTAGTGTTAGGTTTAGGGTGAGGGTGAGGGTAAGGGTTAGGCTGGGGGTTAGGTTTCGAGTGAGGGATAGGGTTATGGTGAGGATAAGTACTAGGTCGCGGTTTAGGGTGAGGTTGAGGGTTAATGTTAGCATTAGGGTTATGGTGAGGGAGAGGCTTAGGGTGAGGTTTAGAGTTATGATTAGGGATAGGTTGAGGATTAGGGTTAGGGTTACATTGAAGGTGTGGGTGGGGCTGATGGGTCGGGTTAGGGTGAGGGTTAGGGTTAGGGTTAGGTTGAGAATTAGGGTAAGGTTTAGGGTGAGGGTTAGGGTGAGTTTATGGTTTAGGTTAAGTGTTAGGGTGCGGGTTAGGTTGAGATTGAGGTTTAGTGTTAGCATTAGGGTTAGAGTTAGGGTTAGGGTGAGGGTTAGTTTTAGGGTTAGGTTTAGGGTGAGGGTTAGGGCTAGTGTGAGCATTAGGGTTAGGGTTAGGGTTAGAGTTAAATTTAGGGTGAGAGTGAGGTTTGGGGTTAGGGTTAGGATTAAGTTTAGGGTTAGGTTTAGTCTAAGGTTGAGGGTGAGGGTGAGGGTGAGGGTTAGGGTTTAGGTTAGGTTTAGGGTGAAGGCTAGTGGGAGGGTGCGGGTTAGAGTGAGGATTAGGGTGAGGGTGAGGGTTTCGGTTAGGAAAGTCTTAGTGTTAGGGTTGGGGTGAGGTTTAGGTTTAGGTTGAGGTTTAAGGTGCGGGTTAGGGTTAGGGTGAGGATTAGGGTTAGGGTTAGGGTGAGGGTTAGGTTTAGACTTATGTTTAGAGTGAGGGTGAGAGTGAGGGTGAGGGTGAGAGTGAGGGTTAGGATGTAGGTGAGGGTTAGGTTTAGGGTTAGGGTGAGGGTTAGGTTTTGGGTGATATTTAGGGTGAGCGTGAGCATTTGGGTTAGAGTTCGGGTTATGGTGAGGGTTAGGGTTAGGGTGAGGGTGAGAGTCAGGGTTAAAGTGAGGGTTGGGGTTAAGGTCAGGGTCAGGGTAGTGTTAGGGTTAGAGCTAGGGTGAAGATGAGGGTTAGTGTTAGGATTACGTTTAGGTTGAGGTTTAGGCTGAGGGTGAGAGTGAGGGTTAGGGATCCGGTGAGGGTTAGGTTTAGGGTTAAGGTTAGGGTTAGGTTGAGGGTTAGGGTTAGGGTTAGGTTTAGGGTTATGGTGAGGGTAAGGTTTAGGGTGAGGGTTAGGGAAAGGGTGAGGGTTAGTGTTAGGTTGAGGATTAGGATGAGCGTTAGGGTGAGGGTTAGGTTTAGGTTTAGGTTTAGGATGAGGGTTAGCGTGAGGTTTAGTGTTAGTGTTAGGGTGAGGGTAAGAGTTAGAGTGAGGGTTAGGGTGAGGGAGAGGGTTAAGGTTAGCATTACAGTTAGGTTTAGGTTGAGGGTGAGGGTTAGGCTTAGTGTTAGGTTTAGGGTGAGGGTGTGGTTTAGTGTTAGCATTAGGATTAGGGTGTGGGTTAGGTTGAGGGTTACGGTTAGGGTTAGGGTTAATGTGAGGGTGAGCTTAATGTTAGGGTTATGGTTAGGGTGAGGTTTATGGTTAGGGTGAGGGTTAGGTTTAGGTTGAGGGTGAGGGTTAGGTTCAGGATTAGACTTAGGTGTAGGTTTAGGCTTAGGTTGAGGGTGAGAGTGAGGTTCAGAGTTACGTTTAGGGTTAGGGTCAGGGTTAGGGTTAGGGTTAGGGTGAGGGTGAGGGTGACTGTTAGGATAAGGGTGATGGTGAGGGTCAGGATGAGGGTTAGCGTTTGGGTGTGGGTTAGTGTTAGGGTTAGGGTTTGGATGAGAGTTAGGCTGAGGGTTAGGGTTAGGGTTAGGGTGATGGTAAGGGTTAGGGTAAGGTAAGGGTCATGTATTGGATTTGGATTAGGTTTAGGGTGAGGGTAACACATAGGGTTAGGGTTAGGGTGAGAGTTTTGTTTAGGGTTAGGTTTAGAGTTAGGGTGAGGGTTAGGTTTAGGGTTTGGATTACGGTTAGGGTTAGCTTATGCTGAGGGTAAGTGTGAGGGTGAGGGTGAAGATTAGTGTTAGGGTTAGAGTTAGGGTTTGTGTTAGGGCTAAGGTCAGGGTGATGGTTGGTTTAGGGTTAGGTTTAGGATGAGGGTTAGGCAGAGGGTTAGGATTACGGTTAGGGTTAGCTTATGCTGAGGGTAAGTGTGAGGGTGAGGGTGAAGATTAGTGTTAGGGTTAGAGTTAGGGTTTGTGTTAGGGCTAAGGTCAGGGTGATGGTTGGTTTAGGGTTAGGTTTAGGATGAGGGTTAGGCAGAGGGTTAGGGTTAATGTTCCTGTGAGGGTAAGGGTTAGCGTGAGTCTTAGGGTTAGGTTTAGGCTTAGGTTTTGGTTGAGGGTTAGGTTGAAGGGTAGTGTTAGGGTTAGGGATAGGGTTAGCGTGAGGGTTAGGGTGAGCATAAGTGTTAGAGTGAGGGTTAGGGTGAGGGTGAGGGATAGGGTTAAGGTGAAGGTAAGGGTTAGGGCGAAGTTTAGGGTGAGGCTGAGGGTTAATGTTAGCATTAGTGTTAAGGTGAGGGTGAGGGTTAGGGTGAGGGTTAGGGTTAGGTTTAGGATTACTGTGAGGATTAGTGTTAGGGTTAGGATGAGGGTAAGGGTTAGGGTGAGAGTTTGTGCGAGGGTGAGGTTTAGGTTTAGGGTGATGGTTAGGGTTAGGGTGAGGGTTAGGTTTACTTTTAGTATTAGGGTGAGGGTGAGGTTGAGGGTTAGGGTTAGGGTTAGGTTTAGGATGAGGGTGAGTGTGAGGGTTAGTGTTTGGATTAGGGTTAGTATTAGGGTTAGCCTGAGAGTGAGGATGAGTCTGAGGGTTAGGGTTAGGATAAGGGTGAGTACTAGGGTGAGGGTGAATTTTAGGGTGACGGTGAGTGTTAGGGTGAGGGTGAGGTTTTCCTTTTGTTAAGGATTAGGATTAGGGATGTGGTGTGGATTAGGTTGAGACTGAGGGTCAAGGTGAGGTTTGGGGTTAGGGTGAGGGTTAGGGTTAGGGTTAGGGTGAGGGTTATGGTTATGGTTATGGTGAGAGTTAGGCTTAGTGTGAGGGTTAGGGTTTGGGTTAGAGTTAAAGTTAGTGTGAGGATAAGGGTTAGGGTGAGGATTAGAATGAGGGTGAGGTTTAGGGTTAGGGTGAAGGTTAGGGTGAGTGTTAGGGTTAAGTTTATGGTTAGGTTGAGCGTGAGTGTTAGGGTTAGGGTTAGGGTGAGGGTTAGGGTTAGGGTGAGGGTAAGGGTTAGGGTTTGGGTTATGGTTAGTGTGAGGGTAAGGGTGAGGGTTAAGGTTAGGTTTAGGGTTAGGTTTAGGGTGAGGGTGAGGGTGATGATTAGGTTTTAGGATTAGTGTAAGGGTTATGGTTAGGCTTCAGGTGAGTGTGAAGGTGAGGTTTAGGTTAGAATTAGGGTGAGGGTTAGGGTTTGGCTTAGGGTGAAGTTGAGGGTGAGGGTGAGGGTGAGGTTTAGGGATAGGTTTAGGGTTATAGATAGGGTGAGGGTGTTGGTGAGGCTTAGGTGCAGGATTAGGGTTAGTGTTAGGTTTAGGCTGAGGATGAGGCTTAGTATAAGATTTAGGGTGAGGGTTTGTGTTAGGGTTAGGGTTGGGGTGAGGGTTAGGGTTAGGATTACTGCTAAGATTAGGGTTAGGTTTAGGGTTAGAGTGTGGGATAGGGTGAGGATTCGGGTTCGGATGATGGTGAGGTTTAGTGTGTGGGTAAAGGTTAGGTTTAGGTTGAGTTTTAGGGTGACGATCAGGGTTACGATGAGGTTGTGTGTTAGGATTAGCGATAGTGTGAGTGTTAGGTTTAGAGTTCGGATTAGGGTAAGGGTTAAGGTGAGGGTTAGGGTTAGGTTGAGGGTTATGGTGAGGGTGAGGGTGAGGGTTAGGGTTAGGGTGAGGGTTAGGGTGAGGGTTAGGGATAGGGTTAGGTTTAGGGTTAGGGTGAGCGTAATGGTTAGGGTGAGTGTTAGGGTGAGGGTTTGGTTTAGGGTCAGGGTTAGGGTTAGTGTGAGGGCTAGGGTTAGGTTTAGGGTTAGGGTGATGTTTAGGGTGAGGGTGAGGTTTCAGGTAAGGGTGAGGGTTAGGGTGTGTGTGAGGATTAGGGTTGGGTGAGGGTTAGGGTTAGGGTTAGGTTGAGGTTTAAGGTTAGGATGAGGTTTAGGCTGAGGAGTAGGGTTAGGTTTAAGGTGAGGGATAGAGTAGTGTGAGGGTTAGGTTTAGGGTTAGGTTTAGCGATAGGGTGAGCGTAATGGTTAGGGTGAGTGTTAGGTTGAGGGTGTGGTTTAGGGTCAGGATTAGGGTTAGTGTGAGGGCTATGGTTAGGGTTAGGGTTAGGGTGATGTTTAGGGTGAGGGTGATTGTTAGGGTGAGGGTGAGGTTTCAGGTAAGGGTGAGGGTTAGTGTTTGTGTGAGGGTTAGTTTTAGGGTGAGGGTTAGGATGACGGTGGAGGTTAGGGTGAGGGTGAGGGTTAGGGTTAGGGTTCGGGTTAGTGTGAAGGGTAGGGTGAGGGGTAGGGTTAGGGTTAGGGTGAGTGTTAGGTTTAGTGTGAGCGTTTGGGTGAGGTTTAGGAATCGGACGAGGTTGAGGGAAAGGGTTAGGGTGAGGTTAGGATTTGGGTTAACGTTAGGGTCATGGTGAGGATAATGGTTAGTGTGAGGGTTAGCGTGCGGGTGAGGGTTAGGGTTACCGTTAGGTTTATGGTGAGGCTTAGGTTCATGGTTAGGTTTAGGGTTAGTGTTAGTGTTATGTTGAAGTGGAGGGTTAGGATTAGGGTGAGGTTTAGGTTTAGGGTTAGGGATAGGGTGAGGGTTAGGGTTAGGCTTGGGGTGAGGGTGAGTGTGAGACTGAGAGTTAGGGTTAGGGTTAGGGTGATGGTTAGCGTTAGGTTGATGTTTAGGGTGTGGGTCAGGTTTAGTGTGAGGGTTCGGGTTCTGGTGAGGGTGAGGGTTAAGGTGTGAGTGCTGCTTAGGTTTAGGTTGAGTGTTAGGGTGTGAATGAGGCTTAGGGTTAGGGTGAGGGTTAGGGCTAGGGTGAGGTTGAGGGTGAGGGTTATTTTGAGGGTTAGGGTGAGGGATAAGTGCAGGGTTAGGGTGAGGGTTAGTGTTAGTGTGTGGGTTAGGATTAGGGTTATGGTTAGGGTTAGGGTGAGGATAATGATTATAGTGAGGGTCAGGGTGAGGGCTAGGGTGAGGGTGAGGATCAGGGTGAGGGTGAGGGCTAGGGTGAGGTTTATGATTAGGGTAAACGTTAATGTTAGAGTTAAGGTTATGGTGAGGGTGAGGGGAAGTGTTATGTTGAGGGTTAGCGTTAGGTTTAGGGTTACTTTTAGTGTTAATGTGAGGGTGAGGGTTAGGGTGAGGGTGAGGTTTAGGGTTAGGGTGAGGTTTAAGGAGAGTGTGAGTGTTAGGGTAAGGTTGAGTGTTAGGTTTAGGATTAGGGTTAGTTTGAGGTTTGAGGGTTAGCGTTAGGGTTAGGGTTACCGTTAGTGTTAATGTGAGGGTGAGGGTTAGGGTGAGGGTGAGTGTTAGGGTTAGGGTGAGGGTTAGGGAGAGTGTGAGGGTTAGGGTAAGGTTGAGTGTTAGGTTTAGGCTTAGGTTTATTGTGAGGGTTACAATGAAGGTTAGGGTGAGGGATAGGTTGAGGGTAAGTGTTAGTGTGAGGGTTAGGGTGAGGTTGAGGGTTAGGTTGAGTTGTAGGGTGAGATTTAGGGTTAGGGTTAGGGTTAGGGTTATTGTGAAGGTTAGGCTGATGTGGAGGGTGAGGGTGAGGGTGCGAGATAGGGATAGGGTTAGGGTGAGGATTAGGGTTAGTGTGATGGTTAGGGTGAAGGTTAGGTTAAGGTTTAGGGTGAGGTATAGGGTGAGGTTGAATGTTATTGTTGGGGTAATGGTTAGGTTGAGGGTTAGGGTGAGGGCTAGGTTTAGTGTTAGGGTGTGGGTGTGTGTGAGGTTAATGGTGAGGGTTAGGGTGAGTGTTAGGGTTAGGGTTAGGTTTATGTTGAGGGTTAGGGTGAGGGGTAAGGTTAGGGTTAGTATGAGCCTTAGTGTTAGGGTGAGGGTTATGGTTAGGCTTAGGTTTAGGGTAGCCGTGAGCTAAGGTTAAGGGTGAGGTTTAGGATGAGGGTGAGGATTAGGGATAGGGTTAGGGTGAGGGTGAGAGTTAGGGTTAGGGGGAGGGGGAGGGGGAGGGTTAGGGTGAGGGTTAGCTTTAGGGTTTGGGTTACCGTTAGTGTTAATGTGAGGGTGAGGGCTAGGTTGAGAGTGAGGGTTAGGTTTAGGCTGAGAGTTAGGGTGACGGTGAGGGTGAGGGTTAGGTTAAGATTGAGGGTTACGGTTAGGTTTTGGGTTAGGGTGAGGTATAGTTTGAGGGGTAGTTTAAGCTTGGAGTTATTATGAGGGTTACAATGAGGGTTAGGGTTAGTGTTAGGTTTAGGGTTTGGGTTAGGTTGAGGGTAAGTGTTAGGTTGAGGGTTCGGATGAGTTTGAGGGTGAGGGATAGGGTTATGGTGTGTTGTAGGGTGAGATTTAGGGTTAGGGTTAGGGTTATTGTGAGGGTTAGGCTGAGGATGAGAGTGGGGGTGAGGTTGCGAGATAGGGATAGGGTTAGGGTGAGGGTTAGGGTTAGTGTGTTGGTTAGGGTGAAGGTGAGGTTAAGGTTTAGGATAAGGTAAACAGTGAGGTTGAGTGTTAGGGTTGGGGTAACGGTTAGGTTGAGGGATAGGGTGAGGGCTAGGTTTAGGGTTAGGGTGAGGGTGAGGGTGAGAGTGAGGGTGAGGGTTACGGTGAAGGTTAGGGTTAGGGTGGGGGTTAGGGTTAAGGTTAGGTTTAGGTTGAGGTTTAGGGTGAGGGGTAGGGTTAGGGTTAGTGTGAGCTTTAGTGTTAGTTTGAGGGTTAGGGTTAGGTTTAGGTTTAGGGTTACCGTGAGCTAAAGGTAAGGGTGAGGGTTAGGATGAGGGTGAGGTTAGGGATAGGGTTAGGGTGAGGGTGAGGGTTAGGGTTAGGGTGAGGGTGAGGGTTAGGGTTATGGTGACGGTTATGGTGAGGTGAGAGTTAGGGTGAGTTTGAGGGTTAGGTTTAGGATTAGGTTTAGGTTGAGGGTTACAGTTAGTGTTTGTATTAGGGTGACATTTTGGTTGAGGGTTAGGTTTAGGCTTAGGGTTATTGTGAGGGTTAGAGTGAGGGATAGGGTTATTGTTAGGGTTACGGTGAGGGTTAGGTTGAGGTTAAGTTTTAGGGTGAGGGTTAGGGTGAGGTTGAGGTTTAGGGTTAGGGTTAGGAGTAGGGTGAGTTGTAGGGTGAGATTTAGGATTAGGGTTAGGGTTAGAGTTATTGTGAGGTTTAGGCTGAGGTTGAGGTTGAGGGTGAGGATGCAGGATAGGGATAGGGTTAGGATGAGGGTTTGGGTTAGTTTGATGGTTAGGGTGAAGGTGAGGTTAAGGGTTAGGGGAGGGATAGGGTGAGGTTGAGTGTTAGGGTTGGGGTAAGGGTTAGGTTGAGGGATAGGATGATGGAGAGGGTTAGGGTTAGGGATAGGGTGAGGGTGAGGGTGATTGTTAGGGGGAGGGGGAGGTTCAGGGTGAGGGTGAGGTTGAGGTTTAAGCTTAGTTTTAGGGTAGGATGAGGTTGAGGGTCAGGGATACGATTAGGGTTAGTGTTAGTATTAGGATGAGAGTGAGGGTGAGGGTGAGGGTTAGAGTTAGGGTTAGGGTGTAGGTTAGGGTTAGTTTGAAAGTTAGGGTGAGGGTGAGTGTAATGGTTAGGGTGAGACAGTGTGACGGTAAGGTTTAGGGTTAGGGTTAAGGTGAGGGTGAGGGTGAGGGTGATGTTTAGGGTGAGGGTGAATGTTAGCGTTAGGATGAGGATTAGGGTTAGGATTACGGTTAGGGTGAGGACTAGGTTCAGGGTGAAGCTTAGGGTTAGGTTGAGGGTTAGGTTTAGTGTGAGGGTTAGGGTTAGGTGAGGGTAAGGTTAAGAGTGAGGGCTAGGGTGAGGGTGAGGGTTAGGGTGAGGGTGAGGTTGAGGGTGATTGTTAGGGTGACGGTGAGGGTTATTGTGACTTTTAGGGTTGGGGTTATGCTGAGGTTGAGGGTGATGATGAGGGTGAGAGTTAGGGTTGGCGTTAGGGTGAGGGCCATGGTGAGGGTGCGCGTTAGCATGAGCGTGAGGGTGAAACTGAGGATTTCGTTTAGGT
This sequence comes from Dipodomys merriami, assembly GCF_024711535.1. Lineage (NCBI taxonomy): Eukaryota > Metazoa > Chordata > Mammalia > Rodentia > Heteromyidae > Dipodomys > Dipodomys merriami. Next base: position 338,351 of record NW_027206373.1, read on the forward strand.
AAGTGTTAGGGTTAGGGTTAGGGTGAGGATTAGGTTGAGGGTGAGGGTTAGGGTGAGGGTGAGGGTTAGGCTTAGAGTGAGGGTTAGGGTTAGGGTTAGGTTGTGGATTAGGGTTAGGGTGATGTTTAGGGTGAGGTTGAGGGTTAGGGTGAGGGTGAGGTTTTGGGTGAGGGTGAGTCGTAGTGTGTGGGTGAGGGTTAGGGTTAGGGTGAGCATTAGGGTGACGGTGAGGTTTGGGTTAGGGTTAGGGTTAGGGTGAGGGTTAGGGTTAGGTTTAGGGTGAGGTGTAGTGTAAGATGTAGGGTTAGGGTTAGGGTGAGGGTTAGGGTTAGTGTGACGGTTATGGTTTGGGTTAGGGTGAGGGTAAGGTTTTGGGTGAGTGTTAGGTTGAGTATAAGGTTTAGGGATAGCATTAGGATTAGGGTGAGGGTTAGGGTGAGAGTTAGGTTTAGGGTTAGGATTAGGGTGAGAGTGAGGGTTAGGGTTAGGTTTAAGGTGATGTTTAGTGTTAGGGTGAGGGTTAGGGTTAGGTTTAGGGTTAGGGTGAGGGTGAGGGTGAGGGTTAGGTTTTAAGTTAGGGTTAGGGTGAGGGTGAGGGTGAGGGTTAGGTTTCAGTTAGGATTAGGGTGAGGGTGAGGGTTAAGGTGAGGCGTAGGTTTAGGTTTAGCGTGAGGGTTAGGTTTAGTGTGAGGGTTAGGGAGAGCGTTAGGGATAGGACGAGGCGGAGTGTAAGGGTTAGGGTGAGGGTTAGGGTGAGGGTGAGTTTTAGGGTGAGGGTTAGGATTTGGGTTAAAGTTAGGGTTAAGGTGTGGATAAGGCTTAGGGTGAGGATTAGGGTGCCAGTGAGGGTTCAGGTTACCGTTAGGGTTATGGTGAGGTTTAGGGTGAGGGTTAGGGTTAGGGATAGCGTTAGGTTGAGGTTGAGATTTAGGGATAGGCTTAGTGCGACAGTGAGTGTTAGGGTGAGGTTTAGGTTTAGGGTTAGGGTTAGGTTTAGGGTGAGGGTGAAGGTGAGGATTAGGGTTAGGGTTAGGGTTAGGGTGAGGGTGAGGGTAAGGTTTAGGATTAGGGTTTGGCTTAGGGTTTGGCTTAGGGTGAGGGTGAGGGTAAGTGTGAGGGTTAGGGTTAGGGTTAGGTTTAGGTTGAGGGTTAGCGTTCAGTTTATGTTTAGGGTGAGGGTCAGGGTTAAGGTGAGTGTTCCGGTTCGGATGAGTGTGAATGTTAGGGTGTGGGTGAGACTTAGGCTTAGGTTGAGGGTTAGTGTGTAGGTGAGGCTTAGGGTTAGTTAGAGTGAGGTTGAGGGTGAGGGTTAGGGTGAGGTTTAGGGTGAGTTTTAGGGTTAGGTTAGGGTTAGGGTTATTGTGAGGGTTAGGCTGAGGTTGAGGGTGAAGGTGAGTGTGCGGTATAGGGATAGTGTTAGGGTGAGAATAGGGTTAGTGTGAGGGTTAGGGTGAAGGTGAGGTTAAGGGTTAGTGTGAAGGATAGGGTGAGTTTGAGTGTTAGGGTAAGAGTGATGGTTAGGGTTAGGTTTAGGGTTACGGTTAGGGGGAGGGTTAGGATTAGTGTGAGGGTTAGGGTTAGTGTTAGAATTTGGGTAAGGGTAAGGATTAGGATTCAAGTTAGGGTGAGAGTGAGGGTTAGGGTTAGCGTGAGTGTTAGGTTGAGTGTTAGGGTGAGGGTTAGGGTTAGCATTAGGATTAGGGTTAGGGTAAAGCTAAGGGTGAGGGTGAGGTTTAGGGTTAGGGTTTGGGTTAGGGTTCGCATTTGTGTGAGGTTTAGGAATAGGGTTAGGGATAAGTTGAGGGCAAGGGTTAGGGTGAGGGTTAGGGTAAAGGTGAGCTTTAGGGATTGGCTTAGGTTTAGGATTATGGTGCGTGTGAGTCTGATTGTTAGAATTAGGCTTCGGGTTAGTGTTCTGGTGAGGTTTAGGGTTAGGATTAGGGTTAGGGTAAGGGTGATGGTTATGGTTAGTATTAGGGTTAGGGTGAGGGTGAGGGTTAGGATTAGGGTTAGGGTTGGGGTTACGCTGAGGGTGAGATTGAGTGTGAAGGTGAGGGTGAGGTTTAGGATTAAGCTTTGGGTTAGGGTTAGGGTTAGGGCTAGTGTGAGAGTGAGTGTTAGTCTGTGATTGAGGTTGAGTGTGAGGTTTTAGGTTAGTTTAGGTTTAGGTTTAGGGTTAGGGTTAGGGTTAAGGTGAGGTTTAGGGTGAGGGTCAGTGTTAGTGTGAAGGTTAGGGTAAGTTTGAACGTTAGGGTTAGGGTTATGGTTACCTGTAGGGTGAGATTTAAGGTTAGGGTTAGGTTTAGGGTTATTGTGAGTGTTAGGCTGCAGTTGAGGGTGAGGGTGAAGGTGCGGTATAGGGTTAGGGTTAGGGTAAGGGTTAGGGTTTGTGAGTGTTAAGGTGAATGTGAGGTTAAGGGTTAGGCTGAGGGATAGGGTGAGGTTGAGGGATAGGGTTATGGTAAGGGTTAGGTTGAGGGTTAGGGTGATGGTTAGGGTTAGGGTTAGGGTTAGGGGGTGACGGTTAGGGTTAGAGTTAGGGTTAGGGGGAGGGTTAGGTTTAGTGTGAGGGTTAGGGTTAGGATTAGGGTTAGGATTAATGTGAGGGTAAGTGTTAGGTTTAAGGTTAGGGTGAGAGTGAGGGTTAGGGTGAGAGTGAGGGTTAGGGTTAGGGTTAGCATGAGTGTTAGGGTGAGGGTTAGGGTGAGGGTTATGGTGAGGATTAATGTGAGGGTTACGTTTAGGGTTAGGTTTAGGGTGAGCGTGAGGGATAGGGTGAGGGTTAGGTTAGGGTTAGGGTTAGGGTGAGGGTGAGGGTGAGGTTTAGGGTTAAATTTCGGTTGAGGTTTAGGTTTAGGGTGAGGGCTAAAGTGAGGGTGTGGGTTAGGGTGAGTGTGAGGGTGAGGGTGAGGTTTTCAGTTAGGTAAGGATTAGGGTTAGGTTTAGGATTAGGGTGAAGGTCAAGTTTAGGATTGGGGTTAGGTTTAAGTTTAGAGTGAGGTTTAGGTTTAGGGTTAGACTGAGGGTGAGGGTTAGGTTGAGGGTTAGGATTACGGTTAGGGTAAGGGTTTGTTTTAGGGTGAGGGTTAGGGTTAGGGTGAGGGTGAGTTTTAGGGTTAGGGTTAGGGTTAGAGTGAGGGTTAGTGTGAGGGTTAGGGTTAGGGTTAGGGTGAGGGTGAGGGTGAGGTTGAGGGTTAGGGTTAGGGTGAGGGTGAGGGTTAGTGTGAGGGTTAGGGTTAGGATTAGGGTGAGGGTTTGGGTTAGGGTGAGGGTTAGGGTTAGGGTGAGGGTTAGGGTTAGGTTTAGGGTTAGGGTTAGGGTGATGGTTAGGATGAGGTTTAGGGTTAGGGTTAGTGTTAGTGTTAGGATAAGGGTTAATGTGAGGGTTAGGGTGAGGGTGAGGGTTCGGTTTAGTGTTACGTTTAGGGTGAGGATTAATGCGAGGGTGAGATTTAGGTTTATGGTTAGGTTGAGGGTGAGGGTTCGGGTTAGGGTTAGGGTGATGTTGAGTGTGAGGGCTAGGGTTAGTGTTAGCGTGAGGGTGAGGGTGAGGGTTTGCCTTAGGGTTAGGGTTAGTGTGAGGATAAGGATTAGGGTGAGGGTTAGGTTGAGGGTGAGGGTTAGGGTTAGTGTTAGGTTTATGGTGAGGGTTAGTGTTAGGGTTAATGTTAAGCTAATGTTTAGGGTGAGTGACAGGGTTTGGGTTAGGTTTAGGGTTAGGGTGAGATTTAAGGTTAGGCTTAGGGTTAGGGTAAGTGTTAGAGTTAGGGTGAGGGTTATGGTTAGGGTTATGGTTAGGGTTAGGGTGAGGGTTAGAGTGAGGGTTAGTGTTAGGGTTAGGATTAGGGTGAATTTTAGGGTGAGGATTTGTGTGACGTTTAGGTTTAGGGTGAGGGCTATGGTGATGGTGAGTGTTACGGTGTGTGTGAGTGTGAGGGGGAGGGTTTATTGTTGGTAAAGGTTAGGGTTAAGCTTAGGTTGAGGTTTAGGTTTAGGGTGAGGGCTATGGTGAGGGTGTGGATTAGCGTGAATGTGAGTGAGAGGGTGAGGCTTTCAGTTAGGTAAGGAATAGGGTTAGGGTTAGGGTTAGGATTAGGGTGAGGGTAAGGGTTAGGGTTAGGTTTAGGGTTAGCTTTGGAGTGAGGTTTAGGTTTAGGGTTAGGCTGATGGTGAGGGTTAGGGTGAGGGTAGGGTTAGGCTTAGGGTATGGGTTTGGGTTAGGATGAGTATTGGGGTTAGGGTTAGGGTGAGATGTAGGGTTAGGGTTAGTGTGAGGGTTAGGGTTAGTGTTAGGATTAGGGTTAGGGTTAGGTTCAGGTTGAGGGTAAGGTTTAGGTTGAGGTTAGTGTGAGGCTGAGGGTTAGGGTTAGCATTAGGGTTAAGGTGAGGATTAATGTGAGGGTTAGGTTTAGGGTTTTGGTTAGGGTGAGGGTGAGGTTTACGGTGAGAGGTAGGGTTAGGGTTAGTGTGAGTGTTAGGGTTAGTGTGAGGGTTAGGGTTTGGGTTAGGCATAGGTTCAGGTTGAGGTTAAGGGTTATGTTGAGGGTTAGGGTGAGGGTGAGCTTTTGGGTTAGCGTTAGGGTTAGGGTGAGGATTAATGTGAGGGTTAGGTTTAGGGTTAGTGTTATGGTGAGTGTGAGGATTAGGTTGGGGTTAGTGTTAGGTTTAGGGTGAGGGTGAGGTTGAGGTTTAGAGTTAGGGTTAGGGTGAGGTTTAGGTTTAGGGTGAGGGCTACGGTGAGGGTGTGGGTTAGGGTGAGACAGGGTGAGGCTGAGGTTTTCAGTTAGGTAAGTATTAGGTTTAGGGTTAGGGTTAGGGCGCGGGTAAGGGTTAGGGTTAGTGTTAGGTTTAGGATGAGGTTTAGGTTTAGGGTTAGGCTGAGGGTGAGAGTTAGGGTGACTGGTAGGGTTAGGTTTAGGGTAAAGTTTTGGGTTAGGGTGAGGGTTAGGGTTAGGGTGAGTGTGAGTGTGAGGGTGAGGGGGAGAGTTAGTGTTAATGTTAGGGTGAGGGTGAGGTTTAGTGTGAGTGTTAGTGTTAGGGTTAAGGTAAGTGTTAGGGTTACGGTGAGGGTTAGTGTTAGGGTTACGGTTAGTGTGATGGTGAGGGTGTTAGTTAGGGTTAGGGTTTGGGTGTTGATGAGGATGAGGGTTAGTGTTAGTGTTAGGGTGATGGTGAGAATGAGGGTTAGCCTTAGGGTTAGGGTTAGTGTTAGGATAAGGGTTAGGGTGAGGTTTATTTTGAGGGTGAGGGTTAGGGTTAGTGTTAGGTTTAGGGTGAGGGTTAGTGTTAGGGTTAGTGTTAAGGTGAGGGTTAGTGTGAGGGTGAGGGTTTGTGTTAGGGTTAGCGTTAGGGTGAGGGTTAGAGTGAGGGTTAGGGTTAGGGATAGGGTGAAGTTTAGGGTGAGGGTTAGTGTGATGTTTAGGTTTAGGGTGAGGGCTACGGTGATGGTGAGTGTTAGGGTGTGTGTGAGTGTGAGGGGGAGGGTTTCCTTTAGGTAAAGGTTAGGGTTATGGTTAGGGTGAGGATTAGGTTGAGGGTGAGGGTTAGTTTCAGTGTTAGGGTTAGTGTGAGAGGTAGGGTTAGGGTAACTGTGAGGGTTAGGGTTCGGGTGAGGGTTAAGTTTAGGGTTAGGGTCAGTTTGAAGGTGAGGGTTAGGTTGAGGATTAGTGTGAGGCTGAGGGTTAGGGTTAGCTTTAGGGTTAAGGTGAGGATTAATGTGAGGGTTAGGTTTAGGGTTAGCGTTAGGGTGAGGGTTAGTGTGAGGGTTAGGGTTAGGGTTAGGGTGAGAGAGAGGGTGAGGTTTAGGGTTAGGGTTAGGGTGAGGTTTAGGTTTAGGGTGAGGGCTATGGTGAGGGTGTGATTTAGGGTGAGTGTGAGGGTGAAGGTGAGGGTTAGGGTTTGGTTTAGGTTTAGGGTGAGGCTTAGTGTGAGGGTTAGTGTTAGGGTTAGTGTAAGGGTTCGGGTTAGGTTGAGGGTTAGGTTTCAGGTTAGGGTTAGGGTGAGGGTGAGGTTGAGGGTTAGGCTTAGGGTTAGTGTGAGGATAAGGGTTCGGGTGAGGTTTAGTGTGAGGGTTAGGATTAGGGTTAGAGTAAGTGTTAAGTTTAGAGTGAGGGTTAAGTTTAGGGTTAGGGTTAGGGTGAATGTGAGGGTGAGTGCTAGCGTTAGGGTTATTGTGAGGATATCATTTTGGGTGAGGGTTAGGTTTAGGTTTAGGTTTACAGTTAGGTTTAGGTTTAGGGTTAAGGTGAGGGTGAGGGTTAGGGATAGGTTTAGGGTTAGGGTGAGTGTTAGGGTTAGGGTGGAGTTTTAGGTGACGGTGAGTGTTAGGGTTAGGCTGAGTTTGAGTATGAGGGTTAGGGTGAGGGTGAGGGTGAGGGTGATGGTGAGGGTTATTGTTAGGATTAGTGTGAGGTTTAGGGTTAGAATTAGGGTTTGGTTATATGTTAGGGTGACCGTGACAGTGAGGGTGAGTGTTAGGGTTAGGATTAGTGTTAGGGTGAGTTTCAGGTATAGGGTTAAGTTTAGGATGAGGGTTAGATTTAGAATTAGGTTTAGGGTTAGGGTTATTGTTAGGTTTAGGGTTAGGGTTAGGGTAAGAGTGATGTTTAGGGTTAGGTTAGGGTGAGGTTTAGGTTCAGGGTGTGGGCTATGGTGAGGGTGAGGTTTAGGGTGAGTGTGAGTGTGAGGGTGAGGGTAAGGGTTACGATTTGGGTTAGGGTTATGTTAAGGCTGAGGGTGACAGTGAGTGTGAGGGTGAAGGTTAGGTTTAGTTTTAGGGTTAGGGTGAGGGTGAGGTTGAGGGTTAGGTTTAGAACTAGGGTTAGGGTTAGAGTGAGGCTGAGGGTGATGGTGAGGGTGAGGGTGAAGATTAGATTTAGGTTTAGGGTTAGGGTTAAGGTGAGGGCTCGGGTGAGTGTGAGGGTTAGGGTGAGAATGAGGGTGAAGGTGAGGGTTTCGGTTAGGGAAGAGTTAGGTTTAATGTTAGGGTGAGGATTATGTTGAATGTGAGGGTTAGTGTGAGGGTGAGGGTTAGGGTGAAGTTTAGGGTTAGAGTTAGGGTGAGGGTTAGGGTTAGGGTTAGGGTGAGGGTGAGGGACAGGGTGAGAGGTAGGGTTAGGGTTAGTGTGAGGGTTAGGGTTAATGTTAGGGTTAGGGTTAGGGTTAGGGTCAGATTGAGGGTAAGGTTTAGGTTGAGAGTTAGTGTGAGGATGAGGGTTAGGGTTAGCTTTAGGGTTAGGGTGAGGATTAATGTGAGGGTAATGTTTAGGGTTATGGTTAGGGTGAGAGTGAGGTTTAGGGTGAGGTTTAGGGTTAGGGTTAGTGTGAGGGTGAGGGTGAGGTTTAGGGTTAGGTTTAGGGTGAGGTTTCGGTTTAGGTTGAGGGCTATGGTAAGCGTGTGGGTTAGGGTGAGTGTGAGGGTGAGGGTGAGGTTTTCAGTTAGGTAAGGATTAGGGTTAGGGTTTGGGTGAGGATTAGGTTGAGGGTGAGGGTTAGTTTTAGGGTTAGGGTTAGGGAAAGGGTTAGGGGTAGGGTTATATTGAGGGTTAGGGTGATGTTTAGGGTGAGGCTGAGGGTTATTGTGAGCGTGAAGGTTCGGTTTAGGGTGAGTGTGAGGGTAAGGGTTAAAATTAGGGTTTGGTTAAGACTTAGGCTGAGTGTGAGGGTGGTGGTGAGGGTTAGGGTTATGGTTAGTGTTAGGGTTAGGGTAAGGGTGAGTGTTAGGGTTAGGATTAGGGTTAGGGTGAGTTTTAGATATAGGGTTAGTTTTAGCATGAGGGTTAGATTTAGAATTAGGGTTAGGGTTAGGTTTATTTTTGGGTTTGGGTTAGGCTTAGGGTAAGAGTGAGTTTTAGGGTTAGTTTTAGGGTGAGGTTTAGGTTCAGGGTGAGGGCTATGGTGAGGGTGAGGTTTAGGGTGAGTGTGAGTGTGAAGGTGAGGGTAAGTGTTACGATTTGGGTTAGGGTTATGGTAAGGCTGAGGGTGAGAGTGAGGGTGAGGGTGAAGGTTAGGTTTAGGTTTAGGGGTAGGGTGAGGATGAGGTTGAGGGTTAGGTTTAGGACTAGGATTAGGGTGAGAGTTATGGTGAGGGTGATGGTGTGCCTGAGGGTGAAGATTAGGGTTAGGGTTAGGGTTAGGGTTAAGGTGATGGCTAGGGTGAGTTTGAGGGTTATTATAAGAATGAGGTTGAAGTTGAGGGTTTCGGTTAGGGAAGAGTTAGGTTTAATGTTAGGGTGAGGATTAGGTTGAATGTGAGGGTTAGTGTGAGGGTGAAGCTTTGGGTGAGGGTAAGGGTGAGGGTTAGGTTGTGGTTTATGATTAGGTTTATAGTGAGGGTTAGGGTGACGTTGAGGGTTAGGGTTAGGTTTAGGGGAAGGTTTAGAGTTATGTTGAGGGATAGGGTTGGGTTTAGGGCTAGGGTTAGGGTGAGGGTGAGGGTGAGGGTTAGGGTTAGGGGTAGGGTTAGGGTGAGGTTGAGGGTTACCGTTAGGGTTAGCGTTAGGGTGAGGGTGAGGGTTAGGGTGAGAGGTTGGGTTAGGGTTAGTGTGAGGGGTAGGGTTAGTGTGAGGGTTAGGGTTAGGGTTAGGGTCAGGGTGATGGTAAGGTTTAGGTTGAGTGTTAATGTGAGGGTGAGGGTTAGGGTTAGCTTTAGGGTTAGGGTGAGGATTAATGTGAGTGTTAGGATTATGGTTAGGGTTAGGGTGAGTATGAGGGTTAGGTTGAGGGTGAGGGTTAGTGTGAGGGTTAGGGTTAGGGTTAGGGTGAGAATGAGGGTGAGGTTTAGGGTTAGGTTTAGGGTGAGGTTTAGGTTTAGGGTGAGGGCTAAGGTGAGGGTGTGGTTTAGGGTGAGTGTGAAGGTGAAGGTGAGGGTAAGGGTTAGGTTTAGGGGAAGGTTTAGGGTTAGGCTGAGGTTTAGGGTTAGGGTTAGGGCTAGGGTTAGGGTGAGGGTGAGGGTTACGGTTAGGTTTAGGGGTAGGGTTAGGGTGAGGGTGAGAGTTAGGGTTAGAGTTAGGGTTAGCGTGAGGGTTAGGTTTTGGGTTAGGGTTAGTGTAAGAGTTAGGTTTAGGTTGAGGATTAGTGTTAGGGAGATGTGAAGGGTGACTGTGAGGGTTAGGGTGAGGGTGAGGGTGACAATGAATGTTGGGGTTAGGTTTAGGGTTAGCGTGAGGGTGAGGGTTAGGGGTAGGGGTAGGGTTTTGGTTAGGGTAAGGTTCAGGTTTAGTTTAGGTTTAGGGTGAGGGTGAAGGTGAGGGTTAGGGTTAGGTTTAGGGTTACAGTGAGGCTAGTGTCAGTTTTAGGGTTAGGGTTAGTGTAAGGGTTATTTTAAGGGTTAGAGAAAGGGTTAGGGTTATGGTGAGGTTTAGGTTTCAGGTTAGGGTTAGGTTGAGGGTGAGGGTGAGGTTTAGGCTTAGGGTTAGTGTGAGGATAGGTTTAGGGTGAGGGTTAGTGTGAGGTTTAGGGTTAGGGTTAGAGTAATTGTTAAGGGTAGAGTGAGGGTTAATTTTACGGTTATGGTTAGGTTGAGGGTGAGGGTGAGGGTTAGGTTTAGGGTTAGTGTGAGGATAAGGTTTAGGGTGAGGTTTAGGGTGAGGGTGAGAGTTAGGGTTAGCATTAGGGATAGGGTGAGTGTTAGGGTTAGGGTTAAGTTGAGGTTTAGGATTAGGGTTAGGGTTAGTGTAACGGTTAGGTTTAGGTTGAGGGTTAGGATTGGGGTGCTGTTTAGGGTGATGGTGAGTGTGAGTGTGAGGGTGAGGGTGAAGGTGATTGTGACGGTGAATGTTGGGTTAGGTTTAGGTTTACGGTGAAGGTGAGGTTTATGGTTATGGTTACGGTTAGGGTAAGGGATATTATGAGGGTGAGGGTGAGGGTGAGGGTGAGGGTTAGGGTTAGGATTAGGGTGAGGTTGAGAGTTTGTGTTAGCGTTAGTGTTAGGGTTAGGGTGAGGTTTAGGGTGAGGGTTAGGGTTACGGTTAGGGTTAGGGTGAGGTTTAGGGTGAGGTTTAGGTTTAGGATTAGGGTTAGAGTGAGGGTTAGGGTTAGGGTTATGTTGAGGTTTAGGTTTAGGTGGAGGGATACGGTGAGGATGAGCGTTAGGGTGAGTGTGAGGGTGAGGGTGTGGTTTTCAGTTAGGTAAGGGTTTGGACTATGGTTAGTGTGAGGGTTATGGTTAGGTTTAGAGTGAGGGTTAGGGTTAGGGAGATGTTTAGTGTGAGGCTGAGGGTTAGGGTGAGGGTGAGGGTTCAGGTGAGGGTTCGGGTTCGGGTGAGGGTTAGGTTGTGGATTATTGTTAGGCTTTGGGTGAGGTTTAGGCTGACGGTGAGGGTGAGGGTGAGGGTTATGGTTAGGTTGAGGGTTAGGGTTAGGGTTAGGATTAGGGTGAGGGTGAGGGTGATGTTTAGGGTGAGGGTGAGGGCTAGGTGAGGTTTAGGGTTGAGGTTAGCATGAGGTTTAGGTTGTGGGAGTGGGTTAAGGTTAGGGTGAATTTTAGGGTGAGGGGTACGGTTAGGGTTAGGGTTACGGTGCGGGTTAGCGTAAGGATGAGTGTGAGCGTTATTCTTAGGGTTAGAGTTAGGGTTAGGGTGAGTGTGAGGGTTAGGGTTAGGTTTAGGGTAAGAGTTAAGGTTAGTGTGAGGGTTAGTGTGAGGGTTAGAGTTAGGGTTAGGGTTAGGGTGATGGTGACAGTGAGGGTGAGGGTTAGGGTTAGGATTAGGGTTATGGTGACTTTTAGGTTTAGGGTTAGGGTTAGGGTGAGGTTTAGGGTTATTATTAGGGTTAGGGTTTGGGTTTTTGTTAGGGATAGTGTTAGGGTTAGGGTTAGGTTTAGGGTGAGGTTTACGTTAGGGTGAGGGCTATGGTGATGGTGTGGTTTAGGGTGAGTGTGAGGGTGAGGGTGAGGGTAAGGGTTATGATTTGGATTAGGGTTATGGTAAGTCTGAGGATGATGGTGAGAGTGAGGGTGAAGTTTAGGATTAGGGTTAGTGTTAGGGTGAGGGTGAGGTTGAGGGTTAAGGTTAGGCTGAGGGTGACAGTGAGGGTTTCGGTTAGGGAAGAGTTTAATGTTAGGATTGAGGATTAGTTTGAATGTGAGGGTTAGTGTGAGGGTGAGGGTTAGGTTGAGTGTTAGGGTCAGAGTTAGGGTGAGGGTTAGGGTTAGTGTGAGGGTTAGGGTTAGGGTTAGGGTTAGGGTCAGGATGAGGGTAAGGGTTAGGTTGAGTGTTAGGGTGAGGGTGAGTGCTAGCGTTAGGTTTAGAGTGAGGTTTAATGTGAGGGTTAGGTTTAGGTTTAGAGTGAGGGTGAGGGTGAGGGTTAGGGTGAGGGTTAGGTTAGGGTTAGGGTTAGGGTTAGGGTTAGGGTTAGGGTGAGGGTGAGGGTGAGGGTGAGGTTTAGATTTAGGGTGATGGCTACGGTGAGGTTGTGTGTTAGGGTGAGTCTGAGAGTGAGGGTGAGGTTTTCAGTTAGGTAAGGATTACGGTTAGGGTTAGGGTTAGGGTGAGGGTAAGGGTTAGGTATAGGTTTAGGGTTAGGTTTAGAATGAGGTTTAGGTTTAGGGTTAGGCTGAGGGTGAGGGTTAGGTTTAGAGTTAGGGTAAGGTTTTGGGTTAGGGTGATGGTTTGGCTTAGGTTTCGGTTTAGTGTGAAGCTGAGTGTGAGGGTTAGGGTTAGGGTTAGAGTTAGGGTGAGGGTTAGTGTGAGGGTTAGGTTTAGGTTTAGGGTAAGTCTTAGGGTTACGGTGAGGGTTAGGTTTAGGGTTAGGGTTAGGATGAAGGTGAGGGTGAGGGTGAGTGTGACGTTTAGGTTTAGGGTGAGGGCTACGGTGATGGTGAGTGTTAGGGTGAGTGTGAGTGTGACGGGGAGGGTTTCCGTTAGGTAAAGGTTAGGGTTATGGTTAGGGTGAAGATTAGGTTAAGGGTGAGGTTTAGTTTGAGTGTTAGGGTTAGGGTGAGAGGTAGGGTTAGGATTAGTGTGCGGGTTAGGGTTAGTGTGAGTTTTAGGGTTAGCGTTAGGATCAGGTTGAGGGTCAGGGTTAGGTTGAGGGTTAGTGTGAGGGTGAGGGTTAGGGTTAGCTTTAGAGTTAGGGTGAGGATTAATGTGAGGGTTAGGGTTAGGTTTAGGGTGAGGGTTAGTCTGACGGTGAGGGTGAGGGTGAGGTTTAGGGTTAAGTTGAGGTTTAGGATTAGAGTTAGGATTAGGGTGAGTGTGAGGGTGATGTTTAGGGTGAGGGTGAGTCCTAGGTTGTGGGTAAGGGTTCAGGTTAGCATGAGGTTTAGGGTGTCGGAGTGGGTTAGGGTTAGGGTGAAGTTTAGGGTGAGGGGTAGGGTTAGGGTTAGTGTTACAGTGAGGGTTAGGGTGAGGATGATGGTGAGCGTTATTGTTAGGGTTAGGGTTAGGGTTATGGTGAGTGTGAGGGTTTGGATTAGTGTTAGGGTGAGCGTTAGGGTTACAGTGAGGGTTAAGGTGAGGGTGAGGTTGAGGGTCAGGGTTAGGGTGACGGTGACAGTGAGGGTGACGGATAGGGTTAGGATTAGGGTTACAGTGAGTTTTAGGTTTATGGTTAGGGTTAGGGTTAGGATTAGGCTTAGGGTTTGAGGTACTGTGAGGGTTAGGGTAAGAGTGAGGTTTAGGGTTAGGTTTAGGGTGAGATTTAGGTTTAGGGTGAGGGCTATGGTGAGGGTGTGGTTTAGGGTGAGTGTGAGGGTGAGGGTGAGGGTAAGTGTTAAGATTTGGGTTAGGGTTATGTTAAGGCTGAGGATGACGGTGAGAGTGAGGGTGAAGGTTAGATTTAGGGTTAGGGTTAGGATGAGTGTGAGGTTGAGGGTTAGGTTTAGGATTAGGGTTAGGGTTAGGGTTAGGCTGAGTGTGACGCTGAGGGTGAGGCTGAAGATTAGGGTTAGGATTAGGGTTAGGGTTAAGGTGAGGGCTAGCGTGAGTGTTAGTGTTAGGGTGAGAATGAGGGTATACCTGAGTGCTTCAGTTAGGTAAGATTTAGGTTTATTGTTAGGGTGAGGATTAGGTTGAATATGAGGGTTAGTGTGAGGGTGAGGGTTAGGGTGAGTGTTAGGGTCAGAGTTAGGGTTAGGGTGTGGGTTAGTATGAGGTTTAGGGTTAGGGTGAGGGTGAGGGTTACGGTGAGAGGTAGGGTTAGTGTGAGGGTTAGGGTTAGGTTTAGGGTTAGGATTAGGGTGAGGGTAAGGGTTAGGTTTAGGATTAGGGTTAGGTTTAGAATGAGGTTTAGTTTTAGGGTTAGGCTGAGGGTGAGGGGTAGGGTTATGGTTACAGTAAGGGTTTGGTTTAGGGTGAGGGTTAGGTTTAGGGTGAGGGTGAGGATGAGGGTGAGGGTGAGTTTTAGGGTGACAGTTAGATTTAGGGTTAGGGTGAGGGTGAGGGTTACGGTGTGAGGTAGGGTTAGGGTTAGTGTGAGGGTTAGGGTTTGTGTGAGGGTTAGGGTTAGGGTTAGGGTTAGGATTAGGGTGAGGGTAAGGGTTAGGGTTAGGGTTAGGGTTAGGTTTAGACTGAGATTTAAGTTTAGGTTTAGGCTGAGGGTGAGGGTTAGTGTGACCGGTAGGGTTAGGGTTAGGGTAAGGGTTTGGGTTAGGGTGAGTGTTAGGTTTAGGGTTAGTGTTAGGGTGAGAGGTTGAGGGTAAGGGTTAGGTAGAGGGTTAGGGTGAGGGTAAGGTTTAGTGTTAGCGTTAGGTTTAGGGTGAGGATTAATGTGAGGGTTAGGGTTAGGGTTAGGGTTAGGGTGAGGGTGAGGTTTAGGGTTAGGTTGAGGTTTAGGTTTAGGGTGAGGGCTACGGTGAGGGTGAGGTTTAGGGTTAGTCTGAGGGTGAGTGTGTGTGCTTCAGTTAGGTAAGGATTAGGGTTAGGGTTAGGGTTAGTGTGAGGGTGAGGTTAAGGGTTAGGGTTAGATTTAGAATGAGGTTTAGGGTTAGGCTGAGGGTGAGGGGTAGGGGTAGGGTTAGGGTAAGGGTTTGGGTTAGGGTGAGCGTTAGGGTAAGGGTGAGTGTTAGGGTCAGAATTATTGTGAGGGTTAGGGTTAGGGTTAGGTTTAGGGTTAGCATGAGGGTGTGGGTTATGGTGTGAGGTAGGGTTAGGGTTAGTGTGAGGGTTAGGCTTAGTGTGAGGATAAGGGGTAGGGTGAGCGTTATTGTGTGGGTTAGGGTTAGGGTTAGAGTAATTGTTAAAGTTAGAGTGAGGGTTAAGTTTAGGGTTAGGGTTAGGGTGAGGGTGAGGGTGAGGGATAGGTTTAGGGTTAGTGTGAGGGTAAGGGTTAGGTTGAGGTTTAGGGGGAGGGTGAGTGTTAGGGTTTGCATTAGGGTTAGGGTGAGATTTATGGTTAGGGTTAGGGTTAGTGTTACGTTGAGGGTTAGGGATAGGGTTAGGGTTAGTGTAAGGGTTAGGATTAGGTTGAGGGTTAGGTTTAGGGTGATGTTTAGCGTGATGGTGAGGGTGAAGGTGACTGTGACGGTGAATGTTGGGATTAGGTTTAGGTTTAACGTTAATGTGAGGATTAGGTTTATGGTTACGGTTATGGTAAGGGATAGGATGAGAGTGAGGGTGAGGGTGAGGGTGAAGGTTAGGGTTAGGGTTAGGGTGAGGGTGAGAGTCAGGGTTAGCGTTAGGGTTAGGGTGAGGATGAGGGTTAGCGTGAGGGTTAGGGTTACAGTTAGGGATAGGATTAGGGTGAGTTTTAGGGTGATGGTTTGGGTTAGGGTTAGGGTTAGGGTCAGGGTTACAATTAGGGTTATTTTGAGGCTTAGGTTTAGGGTGAGGGCTATGGTGAGGGTGAGTGTTAGAGTGATTGTGAGGGTGAGGTTGTGGTTTTCGGTTAGGTAATGGTTTGGGTTATGGTTAGTGTTAGGGTTATGGTTTGGTTTAGAGTGAGGGTTAGGGTTAGGAAGATGTTTAGTGTGAGGCTGAGGGTTAGATTGAGGGTGAGGATTCAGGTGAGGTTGAGGGTTCGGGTTCAGCTGAGAGTTAGGTTGTTGGTTAGGGTTAGGTTCAGTGTGAGGGTTAGGCTGACGGTGAGGGTGAGGCTTAAGATTAGGGTTAGGGTTAGGGTGAGGGTAAAGGTGAGGGCTAGCGTGAGTGTGAGTGTTAGGGTGAGAATGAGGGTGAACGTGAGGGTTTCGGTTAGGTAAGAGTTAGGGTTATTGTTAGGGTGAGGATTAGGTTGAATGTGAGGGTTAGTGTGAGGCTGAGGGTTAGGGTGAGTGTTAGGGTCAGAGTTAGGTTGAGGGTTAGTATTAGGGTTAGGTTTAGTGTTAGGGTGAGGGTGAGGGTTACCGTGAGAAGTAGGGTTAGGGTTAGTGTGAGGGTTAAGTTTAGTGTGAGGGTTAGGGTTAGGGTTAGAGTTAGGGTGAGGTTGAGGGTAAGGGTTAGGTTGAGGGTTAGGATTAGGGTTAGGTTTAGGGTTAGGGTAAGCGTTAGGGTTAGCGTGAAGATTAATGTGAAGGTTATGTTTAGGGTTAAGGTTACGGTGAGGGTGAGGGTTAGGGTGAGTGTTAGGTTAGGGTTAGGGTTAGGGTAAGGGTGAGGGTGAGGTTTCGGTTAGGGTTAGGGTGAGGTGTAGGTTTAGGGTGAGGGCTACAGTCAGGGTGTGGTTTAGGGTGAATCTGAAGGTGAGGGTGAGGTTTTCACTTAGGTAAGGATTAGGGTTAGGGTTAGAGTTAGGGTTAGGGTGAGGGTAAGGTTTAGGGTTAGGATTGGGGTTAGTTTTAGGGTGAGGTTTAGGTTTAGGTTTAGGCTAAGGGTGAGGGTTAGGGTAAGGAGTAGAGTTAGGGTTAGGGTAAGGGTTTGGGTTAGGGTGAGGGTTAGGGTTAGGGTTAGGGTGAGGGTGAGGGTGAGGGTTAAGTTTAGGGTAAAGGTTAGGGTGAGGGTGAGGTTGAGGGTTAGGCTTAGGGTTAGTGTGAGGATAAGGGTTAGGGTGAGCGTTAGTGTGAGGGTTAGGGTTAGAGTAATTGTTAAGGTTAGAATAAGGGTTAAGTTTAGGGTTAGGGTTAGGGTGAGGGTGAGGGTGAAGGTTAGGTTTAGGGTTAGTGTGAGTATAAGGGTTAGGATGAGGTTTAGTTGAGGGTGAGTGTTAGGGTTAGTATTACGGTTAGGGTGAGCGTTAAGGTTAGTGTTAGGGTTAGGGTTAAGTTGAGGGTTAGGGTTAGGGTTAGGGTTATTGTAGGAATTAGGGTTAGGTTGAGGGTTAGGGTTAGGATGATGTTTAGGGTGACGGTGACTATTAGGGTGAGGGTGAGGGTGAAGGTGACGGTGACGGTGAATGTTGTGGCTAGGGTTAGTATTAAGGTGAAGGTGAGGGTTAGGGTAATGTTTACGGTTAGGGTAAGGAATAGGATGAGGGTGAGTTTGAGTGTGAGGGTGAGGGTTAGTGTTAGGGTTAGGGTGAGGCTGAGAGTTAGGGTTAGCGTTAGTGTTAGGGTGAAGGTGAGGGTGAAGGTGATTGTCACGGTGAATGTTGGGGTTAGATTTAGGTTTACGGTGAAGGTGAGGGTTAGGGTTATGGTTATGGATAGGGTAAGGGATATTATGAGGGAGAGGGTGAGGGTGAGGGTGAGGGTTAGGGTTAGGATTAGGGTGAGGTTGAGAGTTTGTGTTAGCGTTAGTGTTAGGGTGTGGGTGAGGGTTAGGGTGAGGGTTAGTGTTACGGTTAGGGTTAGGGTTAGGTTGAGGTTTAGGGTGAGGGTTAGGGTTAGCGTTAGGGTGAGGGTTAGGGTTAGGGTAATGTTGAGGTTTAGGTTTAGGGTGAGGGCTATGGTGAGGGTGAGTGTGAGGGTTAGTGTGAGGGTGAGGGTGTGGTTTTTGGTTAGGTAAGAGTTTGGGTTATGGTTAGTGTTAGGGTTATGGTTAGGCTTAGAGTGAGGGTTAGGGTTAGGGAGATGTTTAGTGTGAGGCTGAGGGTTAGGGTGAGGGTGAGGGTTCAGTTGAGGGTAATGGTTCGGGTTCGGGTTAGGTTGTGGGTTAGTTTAAGGTTTAGGGTGAGGGTTAGGATGATGGTGAGGGTGAGGGTGAGGGTAACGGTTAGTTTGAGTGTTAGGGTTAGGGTGAGGATTAGGGTGAGGGTGAAGGTGATGTTTAGGGTGAGGTTGAGTGCTAGTGTGAGGGTTAGGGTCCAGGTTAGCATGAGGTTTAGGGTGTGGGAGTGGGTTAGGGTTAGGCTGAAGTTTAGGGTGAGGGGTAGGGTTAGGGTTAGTGTTACGGTGAGGGTTAGTGTGAGCGTTATTGTTAGGGTTAGGGTTAGGATTAGGGTGAGTGTGAGGGTTAGGGTGAGGGTGAGGTTGAGGGTCAGGGTTAGAGTGACAGTGACAGTGAGAGTGAGGTTTAGGGATAGGATTAGGTTTACGGTGAGTTTTAGGTTCAGGTTTAGGTTTAGTGTGAGGGTAAGGATCAGGGTTAGGGTTAAGGTGAGTGTGAGTGTAGGGGTGAGGGTTAGGTTTAGGGTGAGGCTTAGTGTGAGGTTTAGGGTTACGGTTAGAGTAAGGTTTAGTGTTAAGGTGAGGGTTAGGTTTCAGGTTAGGGTTAGGGTGAGGGTGAGGTTGAGGGTTAGGCTTAAGATTAGTGTGAGGATAAGGGTTAGGGTGAGGGTTAATGTGAGGGTTAGGGTTAGGGTTAGAGTAAGTGTTAAGTTTAGAGTGAGGGTTAACTTTAGGTTTAGGGTTAGGGTGAGGGTGAGGGTGACGGTTAACTTTAGGGTTAGTGTGAGGATAAGGGATAGGGTGAGGGTTAGGATTAGGTTTAGGTTTTGAGTTAGGTTTAGGTTTAGGGTTAGGGTGAGGGTAAGGGTTAGGATGAGTGTGAGGGTGAGGGTGAGGGTAGGGGTGATCTTGAGGGTTAGGTTTAGGTTGAGGATGAGGGTTAGGGTGAGGATTAGGGTTAGTTTTAGGGTTAGGGTTAAGCTGAGGGTGAGGGTGAGGGTTAGGGTTAGTTTTGCGTTAGGGTGAACGTGAGGTTGACGGTGAGTGTTAGGGTGAGGTTGACAGTGATGGTGGGGGTTAGGGTTAGGATTAGGGTTAGGGTGAGTGTGAGAGTTAGGGTAAAATTTAGGATGAGGCTGAGGTTGAGGATTAGGGTTAAGGTTAGGGTTAGGGTGAGGGTAAGGGTTAGGTTTAGGGTTAGGGTAAGCATTATGTTTAGGGTGAGGGTTAGAGTTAGTGTTACCTTGAGCTTAGTGTTAGGGTTAGGGTTAATGTAAGAGATAGGGTTAGGGTGAGGGTTAGTGTTTGGGTTAGGGTGAGGGTTAGGGTCAGGGTTAGGTTTAGAGTGAGGTTTAGGGTTAGGGTTAGGGTGTGGCTGAGGGTTAGGGTTAGCTTTAGGTTTAGGGTGAGGGTTAGGGTTGGGGTGAAGTTTAAGGTGATGGTGAGGGTTAGGGTGAGGGTGAGGGTTCGGGTTAGGGTTAGGGTGAGGGCTAGGTTTAGTGTGAGTGTTAGGTTGAGGGTGAGGTTGAGGGTCTGCTTTAGGGTGACTGTGATATTGTGGGTGAAGTTTAGGGTTTGGATTAGGGTCAGGGTGAGTTTTAGGTATAGGGTTAGGGTTAGGATTTGGTTTACAATTAGGATTAGGGTTAGGGTTAGGGTTATTGTTAGGGTTAGGGTTAGGTTTAGGGTAAGAATGATGTTTAGGGTTAGGGTTAGGGTGAAGTTTAGGTTCAGGGTGAGGTCTATCGTGAAGGTGAGGTTTAGGGTGAGTGTGAGGGTGAGTGTGAGGGTAAGGGTTAAGATTTGGGTTAGGGTTATGTTAAGGCTGAGGTTGACGGTGAGGGTGAGGGTGAAGATTAGGGTTAGGGTTGGGGTTAGGTTTAGGGTGATGGGTAGTGTGAGTGTGAGTGTTAGTTTGAGAATGAGGGTGAACGTGAGGGTTTCGGTTAGGTAAGAGTGAGGGTTATTGTTACTGTGAGGATTAGGTTGAATGTGAGGGTTAGTGTGAATGTTAGGGTTAGGGTGAGTTTTATGGTCAGAGTTAGGGTGAGGGTTAGGGTTAGGGTTAGGTTTAGGGTTAGGGTGAGAGTGATGGTTAGGGTGAGATGTAGGGTTAGGATTAGGGTGAGAGTTAGGGTTAATGTGAGGGTTAGGGTTAGGGTTATCATTAGGTTTAGGGTGAGGATTAATATGAGGGTTAGGTTTAGGGTTAGGGTTAGGGTGAGGGTGAGGTTTAGGGTGAGGGTTAGGTTTAGAGTTAGGGTTAGGGTGAGCTTTAGGTTTAGGGTTAGGACTATAGTTCAGTTGTGGGTTAGGGTGAGTCTGAGGGTGAGGGTGAGGTTTTCAGTTAAGTAAGGATTAGGGTTAGGGTTAGAGTTAGGGTTAGGGTGAGGGTAAGGCTTAGGGTTAGGGTTAGGCTTAGAGTTAGGTTTAGGTTTAGGGTTAGGCTGAGGTTGAGGGTTAGGCTGAGGGGTAGAGTTAGGGTTAGGGTAAGGGTTTGGGTTATAGTGAGGGTTAGGGTTAGGGTTAGGGTGAGGGTGAGGGTGAGGGTTATTGTGACGTTTAGGTTTAGGGTGAGGGCTAAGATGATGGTGAGTGTTAGGTTGAGTGTGAGGGTTGCCATTAGGTAAGGGTTAGGGTTATGCTTAGGGTGAGGATTAGGTTGAGGTTGAGGGTTAGTTTGACTGTTAGGGTTAGGGTGAGGGTTAGGGTTAGGGTTAGATTGAGGGTTAGGGTTAGGGTGATGTTTGGGTTGAGGCTGAGGGTTATGGTGAGGGTGAGGGTTCGCGTGAGGGTGAAGGTGAGGGTTAGGGTGTGGTTTAGGTTTAGGGTTAGCGTGAGGGTTAGGGTGACGGTGAGGGTTAGGGTGAGGGTGAGGGTTAGGGTTAGTTTTAGGGTGAGGGCTAGGTTTTCGATGAGGGTTAGACTGAGGGGTAGGATTATGGTTAGGATTAGTGTGACGGTGGTTAGCGTTATGGTTAGAGTTAGGTTTAGTATGAGGCTGAAGCTTACGGTGAGTTTTAGGGTGAGCATGAGGGTAAATTTTATCGTTTGGGTTAGGGTGAGGATTAGGGTTAGGCTTAGGTTTAGGGTGAGGGTTATGGTTCGTGTCATGTTTTCAGTGAGGGTGAGGGTTAGGATGAGGGTGAGGGTGAGTGTGATCATGAGGATTAGGTTTAGGGTGAGAATGAGGGTTAGGGTGAGGATTATTGTTAGATTTAGGGTAAGGGTTAGGGTGTGGGTGAGGGTGAGGGTTAGGGTTAGTTTGAGGGTTAGGTTGAAGGTGAGGTTGACGGTGAGGGTTAGGGTGAGGGTGACAGTGAGGGTGTGAGTTAGGGTTAGGATTAGGGTTTGGGTGAGTGTGAGAGTTAGGGTTAAGTTTAGGGTGAGGGTGAGGTTGATTTTTAGGTTTAGGGTTAGGGTTAGGGTGAGGGTAAGGGTTAGTTTTAGGGTTAGGGTAAGCGTTAAGTTGAGGGTGAGCTTTAGAATTAGGGTTAAATTGAGGGTTAGGGTTAGGGTTAGGGTTAGCATAAGAGTTAGGGTTAGGGTGAGGTTTACTGTTAGGGTTAGGGTGAGGGTTAGGGTTAGGGTTAGGGTTAGAGTGTGGTTTAGTTTTAGGGTGAGGGAGAGGGTTAAGGTTAGGTTTAGGGTTAGGGTGAGGGTTAGGTTTAGGGTGAAGTTTAGGGTGATTGTGAGGGTTAGGGTGAGGGTGAGGTTGAGGGTGAGGGTTAGGGTGAGGGTGAGGTTTAGGTTTAGGTTTAGGGTTAGCGTGAGGTTTAGGGTTGGGGTGAAGTTTAGGGTGATGGTGAAGGTTAGGGTGAGGGTGAGGTTGAGGGTGAGGGTTAGGGTGAGGGTGAGGGTAAGAGTGATGATGAGAGTTATTGTTAGGATTAGGGTGACAGTGCGAGGGTTAGGGTTAGGTTTAGGAGTTGGTTAAGTGTTAGGCTGAGTGTGAGGGTGAGGGTGAGGGTTAGGGTTAGGGATAGGGTGAGGATTAGGGATAGTTTGAGGGTTAGGGTGAGGGTGAGTTTGAGGTTCAGGGTTAGGGTGACGGTAACAGTGAGGGTGAGGTTTAGGGTTAGGATTAGGTTTAGGGTGAGTTTTAGGTATAGTTTTAGGGTTTTGGTAAGGGTTAGAGTTAGGATTAGATTTAGGGTTAGGTTTATTTTTAGGGTTAGGGTTAGGGTAAGAGTGAGGTTTAGGGTTAGGGTTAGGGTGAGGTGTAGGTTCAGGGTGAGGGCTATAGTGAGGGTGAGGTTAAGGGTGAGTGTGAGGGTGAGTGTGAGGTAAGGGTTATGTTTTGGGTTAGGGTTATGGTAAGACTGCGGGTGACGGTGAGGTTGAGGGTGAAGGTTAGGTTTAGGTTTAGGGTTAGGGTGAGGGTGAGGTTGAAGATTAGGTTTAAGATTAGTTTTAGGGTTAGGGTTAGGCTGAGGGTGATGGTGAGGATGAGGGTGAAGATCAGGGTTAGGGTTAGGTTTATGGTTAGAGCTAGGGTGAGTGTGAGTGTTAGGGTGAGAATGAGGGTGAACGTGAGGGTTTTGTTTAGGTAAGAATTAGGGTTATTGTTAGGGTGAAGATTATTTTGAATGTGAGTGTTAGTGTGAGGGTTAGGTTTAGGGTGAGTGTTCGGGTCAGAGTTAGGGTGAGGGTTAGGGTTAGGGTTAGGTTTAGGGTTAGGGTGAGGGTGAGGGTTACGGTGAGAGGTATGGTTAGGGTTAGTGTGAGGGTTAGGGTTAGGGTTAGGGTCAGGTTGAGGGTAAGGGTTAGGTTGAGCGTTAGTGTGAGGATGAGGTTAGGGGTAGGTTTAGGGTTAGGGTGGGGGTGAGGTTTAGGGTGAGGGTTAGGGTTAGGGTTAGGTTGAGGGTGAGATTGAGTTTTAGGGTAAGGGTTAGGGTGAGGTTTAGGTTTAGGGTGAGGGCTACGGTGATGGTGTGGTTTAGGGTGAGTCTGAGGGTGAGGGTGAGGTTTTCAGTAAGGTAAGGATTAGGGTTAAGTTTAGGATGAGGATTAGGTTGAGGATGAGGTTTAGTTTGAGGGTTAGGGTTAGGGTGGTGGTTAGGGTTAGTGTTAGATTTTGGGTTATGGTGAGGGTGACGTTTAGGGTGAGGCTGAGGGTTAGGGTGAAGGTGACGGTTCGGGTGAGGTTGAGGGTGAGGGTGAGGGTTAGGGTGTGGTTTAGTGTTAGGATTATGGTGAGGGTTAGGGTGACAGTGAGGGTTAGGGTGAGGGTGAGGGTTAGGGTGTGGTTTAGTGTTAGGATTATGGTGAGGGTTAGGGTGACAGTGAGGGTTAGGGTGAGGGTGAGGGTTAGGTTTAGGGTGAGGAGTTGGGTTCAGTTTAGGTTTAGGGTGAAGGTTAGTTTGAGGGGTAGGATTAGGGTTAGGGAGAGGGTTAGGTTTAGTGTGATGGTTAGCGTTAGGGTTAGTATGAGGATAAAGCTTAGGGTGAGTTTTAGGTTGAGCGTGAGGGTCAGGTTTATCGTTAGTTTTAGTGTGAGTGTTAGGTTTAGGGTTAGGGTGAGGGTGGGGTTTAGGTTAGGGTGATGTTTATGGTGAGGGTGAGGGTTAAGGTGAGGGTGAAGTTGAGGGTGAGGGTTAGGGTGAGGGTGAGGGTGATGGTGATGTTGAGGGTAAGGTTTAGGGTGAGGGTGAGGGTTAGGGTGAGGATTAGTATTAGTTTTAGTGTTAGGCTAAGGGTGATGGTGAGGGTTAGGGTTAGGTGTAGGGTCAGTGTTAGGGTTAGTTTGAGGGTTAGGGTGAAGGTGAGGGTTAGGGTGAGTATGACAGTGGGGGTGTGGGTTAGGGTTAGGATTAGGTTTAGGGTGAGTGTGAGGGTTAGGGATAAGTTTAGGGTGAGGGTGAGGTTGAGAGTTAGGGTTAATGTTAGGGTTATGGTGAATGTAAGTGTTAGGGTTAGGCTTAGGGTTAGATGTAGAGTGAGGTTTAGGTTTAGGTTTAGGCTGAGGGTGAGGGTTAGGATGTGGGATAGGTTTAGGGCTGGGTAAGGGTTTGGGTTAGGGTGAGGGTTAGGATTAGGTTTATGGTGAGGGTGAGGGTGAGGGTGAGGGTTAGGATTAGGGTTAGGTTGAGAGTGAGGGTTAGTGTGAGGGATAGGATCAGGGTTAGGTTAAGTGTTAGTGTTAGGGTGAGGGTTAGGGTTAGGTTTAGTGTTAGGGTGATGGTGAGGGTGAGGATTAGGTTTAGGTTTAGGATTAGTGTGAGGATAAGGTTTGGGTGAGGGTTAGAGTAAGGGTGAGGGTTAGGATTAGTGTTAGGTTTAGTGTGAGGGTTAGTGTTAGGGTTAGGGTTAAGGTGAGGGTTAGGGTGAGGGTGAGGTTTTGGGTTAGGGTTAGGGTTAGGGTGAAATTTAGGGTTAGGGTTAGGGTTAGGTTAAGGATTAGAGTTGGGGTGAGGGTTATTGTTAGGGTTAGGGTTATGTTTATGTTGAGGATTAAGGTTAGGGTGAGGGTTAGGGTGAGGTTTAGGATTAGGGTTATGGTGAGGGTGAGGGTGAGGGTGAGGGTTAGGATTAGGGTTAGGTTGAGGGTGAGGGTTAGTGTGAGGGTTAGGATTAGGGTTAGGTTAAGTGTTAGTGTTAGGGTGAGGGTTAGGGTTAGGGTTAGTGTTAGGGTGATGGTGAGGGTGAGGGTTAGGTTTAGGTTTAGGATTAGGGTGAGGATAAGGTTTGGGTGAGGGTTTGAGTAAGGGTGAGGGTTAGGATTAGTGTTAGGTTTAGTGTGAAGGTTAGTGTTAGGGTAAGGGTTAAGGTGAGGGTTAGGGTGAGGGTGAGGTTTTGGGTTAGGGTTAGGGTTAGGGTGAAATTTAGGGTTAGGGTTAGGGTTAGGGTAAGGATTAGAGTTAGGATGAGGGTTATTGTTAGGGTTAGGGTTATGTTTATGTTGAGGATTACGGTTAGGGTGAGGGTTAGGGTTAGGTTTAGGGTTAGGGTGAAGTTGAGTGTAAGGGTTATTGTGAAGTTTAGGCTTAGGGTGAGGGCTACGGTGATGGTGAGGTTTAGGGTGAGTGTAAGGGTGAGGGTTTCCTTTAGGTAAGGGTTAGGGTTCTGGTTAGGGTGAGGATTAGGTTTAGGGTGATGTTTAGGTTGAGGTTTAGTGTTAGGGTGAGGGTTACGTTGAGGGTAACGGTTAGAGTCAGGATTAGGGTTAGGGTTAGGGTGAGGGTGATTGTGAGGTGTAGGGTTAGGGTTAGGGTGAGGTTTAGGTGTAGGGTGAGGGCTACAGTGAGGGTGTGGGTTATGGTGAATGTGAGGGTAAGGGCGAGGTTTTCAGTTAGGTAAGGATTAGGTTGAGGTTTAGGTTGAGGGTTAGGTTGAGGGTGAGGGTTATTTTGAGTGTTAGGGTTAGGGTGAGGGTTACGGTAAGGGTTAGATTGAGGGTTAGGATTAGGGTGAGGTTTAGGGTGAGGCTGAGGGTTAGGGTGAGGGTGACAGTTCGGGTGAGGGTGACAGTGAGGCTGAAGTTTAGGGTGTGGTTTAGGGTTAGGTTTATGGTGAGGGTTAGGGTGACGGTTAGCTTCAGGGTTAGACTTAGGGTTAGTATGAGGATAAAGCTTAGGGGGAGTCTTAGAGTGAGCATGAGGGTAAGGTTTATCATTAGGGTTAGGGTGAGCGTGAGGGTGATGTTTAGGGTTAGAGTTAGGGTTAGGGTGAGGGTTAGGGTTAGTGTTAGGGTTAGGGTGAGAGTTAGGTTTAGAGAGAGGGTTAAGTTTAGGGTTAGAATTAGGGTGATGGTGAGGGTGAAGGTTAGGGTTAGGGTTGGAGTGAGGATAAGGGTTAGGGTGAGGTTTAGGGAGAGGGTGAGTGCTAGGGTTAGGATTGGGGTTATGGTAAGGGTTAAGGTTAGGATTAGGGTTAGGGTGAGGTTTGGGTGAGGGTTAGGGTTAGGGTTAGGGTTAGGGTGAGGGTGAGGGTGAGGTTTAGGGTTAGGGTTAGGGTAAGGTTTAGGTTTAGGGTTAGGGTTAGGTTTAGGTTGAGTGTTTCCCTTAGGTAAGGGTTAGGTTTATGGTTAGGGTGAGGATTAGGGTTAGGGTGAGGGTTAAGTTGAGGGTTAGGGTTACGGTAAGGGTAAGCTTGAAACTGAGGGTTAAGGTGAGGGTGAGGGTTCAGGTGAGGGGGAGGGTTCCGGTGAGGGGGAGTGTTAGGGTGTGGGTTAGGTTTAGGTTTAGAGTTAGGGTGAGGGTTAGCTTTAGAGTAAGGGTTAGTCTGAAGATAAAGGTTAGGGTGAGGGTTAGTGTTAGGGTTATGGTAAAGGTGAGGTTTAGGTTGAGGTTTAGGGTTAGGGTGATGTTTAGGTTGAGGTTGAATATTAGGGTGAGGGTGAAGTTGAGCGTGAGGGTTAGGGTGAGTGTGAGGTTGAGGGTGATGTTGAGGGTTATGTTTCAGTTGAGGGTGAGGGTTAGGTTAGGATTAGTGTTAGGTTTAGGGTTAGGCTGAGGGTGAGGGTGAGGGTGTGGGTTAGGATTAGGGTTAGGGTTCGTTTGAGGGTTAAGGTGAAGGTGAATTTGAGGGTGATAGGGTGAGGGTGATGGTGAGGGTGAGATTTAGGTTTAGGTTTAGGGTTAGGGTAGGGTGAGGGTTAGGGTTAGGGTTAGGGTTAGGATGAGGGTGAGGTTGAGGGTTAGGGTTAGGGTTAGTATTAGGGTGAGGGTTGGGTTTAGGTTTAGGTTTAGGGTAAGGGTTAGGGTGAGGGTTAGGGTTAGGTTTAGGGTTAGTGTGAGGATAAGCGTTAGGGTTAGTTTTAGGGTTAGGGTTAGGGTGAGGGTTAGGGTTAGGGTGATATTTAGGGTGAGGGTGAGGTTTAGGGTTAGGGTTAGGTTTAGGGTGATGGTGAGGGTGAGGGTTAGGTGTAGGGTTAGTGTTAGGGTTAGGGTTAGAGTGAGAGTGAGCCTGAGTGTGACGGTGAGGGTAAGGTTGAGTGTTAGGTTGTGGTTGAGGGTTAGGGTTAGGGTGACGATTAGGGCTAGGGTTAGGGTTAGGGTTGTTGTGAGATTTAGAGTTGGAGTGAGGTTTAGGGTGAGGGTGAGGTTTAGGGTTAGCAATAGGGTTAAGGTGAGGATTAGTGCAAGGGTTGGGTTTAGGGTTAGGGTGAGGGTGAGGGTTAGGATTAGGATTAGGGTTAGGCTTAGAGTTTTGGTGAGGCTGAGTTTGAGGGTTAGGGTTAGGATTAGGATTACGGTTAGGTTTAGGATGAGGGTTAGTGTTAGGGCGAGGGTTAGGTTTAGGGTGATGGCAAGGGTTAGGTTAAGGCTTAGGGTGAGTTTGAGTGTTAGGGTTAAGGTGAGTGTTAGTGTGAGTTTTAGGGTTAATGTTAGGGTTAATGTTAGGGTGAGGGTTAGGGTTACAGTGAGGGTTAGGGTTAGGGTGACATTTAGGGTGAGGGTGAGGGTTAGGGTTAGGGTTAGGCTGAGGGTGAGGCTGAGCGTCAGTGTGAGGGTTGGGGTAAGGGTGAGGGTTAGGTTTAGGGTTAGAGTTAGGGTTAGGGTTAGCATGAGGGTTAGGGTTAGGGTTAGGGTGAGGGTTAGGGTAAATATGAGGTTGAGGGTGAGGATTAGGGTGAGGGTGAGAGTGAGGGTGATGGTGAGGGTTATTGTTAGTCTTAGGGTTAGCTCCAGTGTGAGGGTTAGGGTTAGGATTAGGGTTTGGTTAAGGGTTCTGCTGAGTGTGAGGGTGAGGGTGCGGGTAAGGCTTAGGTCTAGTGTGAGGCTTAGGTTTAGTGTGAGGATTAGGGTGAGGGTGAGGGTTAGGTTTAGTGTTAGTGTGAGGAGAAGGGTTAGGGTCAGGTTTAAGGTTATGCTGAGGGTTAGGGTTAGTGTGAGAGTTCGGGTTACCGTTAGGTTTAAGGTGAGGGTTAGGGTGAGGGTTAGGTTTATGGTCACAGTTAAGGTTAGGTTTGAGGGTTAGGGTTAGGGATAGGGTTAGTTTGAGCTTGAGGGTGAGGGTTAGGGTTTGGGTTAGGGTTAGTGTGAGGTGAGGGTGAGGGTTAGGGTTAGGGTGAGGTTTAGGGTGAGGGTTAGGGTGAGTGTGAGAGATATGGTTAGCATTAGGGTTAGGGTGAGGTTGAGGGTTAGGATGAAGGTTAGGGTGAGGGTTAGGCATAGGATTAGGGTGAGTGTGAGGGTTAGTGTTAGGATTAGGTTTAGGGTTAGGATGAGGTTTAGGGTTAGGCTGAGGGTTAGGGTTAGGGTAATGTATATTGTGAGGGTGAGGGTTAGGGTGAGAGTCAGTGTTAGGGTGAGGGTGATGGTTCGGGTGAGTGTGAGGATTAGGGTGTGGTTGAGGGTTAGGGTTAGGGTGAGGGTTAGGGTGATGGTGAATGTTAGGGTGAGGGTGAGTTTTAGATTTAGTGTTAGGGTTATGGTGAGGTTTAGGGTTAAGTTTAGGGTTAGTGTGAGGGTGAGGGTTAGGGTTAGTGTTAGGGTGAGCATGAAGGTGAGAGTTAGGCTGAGGGTGAGGGTGAGGGTGAGAGTTAGGGTTAATTTTAGGCTTAGGGTGAGGGCGAGGGTGAGTGTTAGGGTGAGTGTTAGGGTTAGGATTAGGGTTAGGGTTAATCTGAGGGTGAGGGTTAGCCTTAGGATTAGGTTTAGGGTTAGGGTGAGAGTGGGGTTGAATGTTAGGGTTAGGATTAGGGTTAGGGTTAGGGTAAGGCTGAGGGGGAAGGGGAGGTTGACGGTTATGGTTAGGATTAGGGTTAGGGTTATGGTTAGGATTAGTATGAGGTTTAGACTGATCATTATGGTAAGGTTTAGTGTGAGGGTTTGGGTTAGGGTTAGGGTTAGGTTTAGGGTGAGTTTTAGGGTTAGGTTTAGGGTTATGATAAGGGTTAGGCAGAGGGTTAGAGTTAGGGTTAGTGTGAGGGTTAGGTTTTGGGTTAGGGTAAGTGTTAGGGTGAGGGTAAAGTTTAGGGTGAGGGTGAGCCTAAGGATTAGATTGAGGGTTAGGGTGAAGTTTAGGTTTATGGTTAGATTTAGGGTGAGTGTTAGGGTGTGGGTAAGTGTTAGGGTGAGGGTTAGGGTGAGGGTGAGTGTTAGGGTTCGGGTGAGGGTAAGGGTAAATGTAAGGGTGAGGGTTAGGTTTAGAGTGAGGGATAGGGCGAGGGTTTGGTTTAAGGTTATGGATAGGGTGAGGATTTGAGTTCGGGTTAGGTTTAGGGTTAGAGTTAGGCTGAGGGGTAGGGTTAGGTTAAGTATGAGGTTTAGGTTTAGTGTGAGGGTTTGGGTTAGGGTTAGGGTTACAGTAAGGGTTAGGGTGAGAGTTAGGGTTAGTGTGAACGTTATGGTTATGGTTAGGGTTAGTATGACGATAAGGGTTAGGGTAAGAGTTAGGTTGAAGTTGAGAGTTAGGGTTAGCGTGAGGGTTAGGGTTAATTTTAGGGTTAGGGTGAGTGTTAGGGTTAAGGTTATGGTGAGGGTTAGGGCTAGGGTGAGGATTAGGGTTAGGATTGGTGCTAGGGTGAGTTTTAGGGTTAGGTTTAGTGTTAGTGTGAGGGTTAGGATTAGGGTTATAGTTAGGGTTAGAGTTAGGTTTACGGTGAGGTTGAGGTCATGTTTAGGTTTATGCTGAGGGTTAGGGTTAGTGTGAGGTTTAGGGTTACCATTAGGTTTAAGGTGAGGGTTAGGGTCAGGGTTAGAGTTAGGGTCACGGTTTGGGTTAGGTTGAGGTTTAGGGTTAGGGATAGGGTTAGCTTGAGGGTGAGGGTGAGGGTTAGGGTTAGAGTTAGGGTTAGGGTTATGGTGAGGGTAAGGGTTTAGGGTGAGGTTTAGGGTGAGTGTTAGTGTGAGGGTGAGAAGTAGGGTTAGCATTAGAGTAAGGGTGAGTTTGATGGTTAGGGTGAGTGTTAGGGATAGGGTTAGGGTGAGTGTGAGGGTTAGTGTTAGGATTAGGTTTAGGTTTAGGATGAGGGTTAGTATTAGGCTGAGGATTAGGGTTTAGGGTGTTGTATATTGTGAGGGTGAGGGTTAGGGTGAAAGTGAGTGTTAGCGTTCGGGTGAGTGTGAGGGTTAGGGTGTGGTTGAGGGTTAGGGTTAGGGTGAGGGTTAGGGTGATGGTGAGTGTTAGGGTGAGGGTGAGCTTGAGGTTCAGGGTTAGGGTGACGGTGATAGTGAGGGTGAGGGTTAGGGTTACGATTAGTGTTAGGGAGAGTTTTAGGTATAGGGTTAGGGTTAGGATGAGGGTTAGAGTTAGGATTAGGTTTAGGGTTAGGGTTATTGTCAGGGTTCGGTTTATGTTTAGGGTTAGGGTAAAATGAGGTTTAGGGTTAGGGTTAGGTTGAGGTTTAGGTTCAGGGTGAGGGCTATGGTGAGGTTTAGGTTAAGGGTGAGTGTGAGGTTGAGGGTGAGGTTAAGGTTTACGATTTGGGTTAGGGTTATGGTAAGGCTGAGGGTGATGGTGAGGGTGAGGGTGAAGCTTAGTTTTAGGTTTAGGGTTAGGGTGTGGATGAGGTTGAAGGTTAGGTTTAGGATTAGGGTTAGGGTTAGGGTTAAGCTGAGGGTGACGGTGAGGGTGAGGGTGAAGATTAGGGTTAGGGTTAGGGTTAGGTTTAAGGTGAGGGCTAGGGTGAGTGTGAGTGTTAGGGTGAGAATGAGGGTGAACGTGATGGTTTTGGTTAGGTAAGATTTAGGGTTATTGTTAGGGTGAGGATTAGGTTTAATGTGAGGGTTAGTGTGAGGGTTAGGTTTAGGTTGAGTGTTAGGGTCAGAGTTAATGTGAAGGTTAGGGTTAGGTTTACGTTTAGGGTTAGGGTGAGGGTGAGGGTTAAGGTGAGAGTAGGGTTAGGGTTAGTGTGAGGGTTAGGGTTAGTGTGTGGGTTAGGGTTAGGGTTAGGTTTAGGGTCAGGTTGAGGGTAAGGGTTAGGTTGAGGTTTAGTGTGAGGTTGAGCGTTATGGTTAGGGTTAGGAGTAGGGTTAGGTTGAGGTTTTGGGTTAGGGTTAGGGTGAGGGTGAGGGTGAGGGTGAGGTTTAGGGTAAGGGTTAGGGTGAGGTTTAGTCTTAGGGTTAGGGTTAGGTTTAGGGTGAGTGTTTCCCTCAGTAATGGTTAGGTTTATGTTTAGGGTGAGCATTAGGGTTAGGGTGAGGATTAGGTTGAGGGTTAGGGTTAGGGTAAGGGTTATGGTGAGGCTGAGGGTTAGGGCGAGGGTGAGGGTTTAGGTGAAGATGAGGTTTCCGGTGAGGGTGAGTTGTAGGGTGTGGGTAATTGTTCGGTTTAAGTTGAGGGTTAGAGTGACGATGAGGGTTAGGGTGACGGTGAGGGTTAGGGATAGGGTTAGGGTGAGATTAAGGGTTAGGTTTAGAGTTCGGGTGAGGGTTAGGTTGAGGGGTAGGTTTAGGGTTAGGGAGAGAGTTAGGGTTAGTGTGAGTGTTAGGGTTAGGTTTAGAGTAAGGGTTAGTCTGATGATAAAGTATAGGATGAGGGTTAGGGTTAGGGTTAGGGTAAAGGTTATGGTTAGGTTGAGGGTTAGGGTTAGGGTGATTTTTAGGGTGAGGTTGAATATTAGGGTGAGGGTGAGATTGAGGTTGAGGGTTAGGGTGAGTGTGAGGTTGAGGGAGATGTTGAGGGTTATGTTTAGGTTGAAGGTGAGGGTTAGGGTTAGGATTAGTGTTAGGTTTAGGGTTAGGCTGAGGGTGAGGGTGAGGGTGTGGGTTAGGGTTCGTTTGAGGGTTAGTGTGAAGGTGAGTTTCAGGTTGAGGGTTAGGGTGAGGGTGAAGTTGAGGATGAGATTTAGGTTTGGGATTAGGGTTAGGGTAGGGTGAGGATTACAGTTAGGGTTAGGGTTAGGGTGAGCGTGAGGTTACATGTTCGGGTGTGGTTGAGGTTTAGGGTTAGGGTGAGAATTACGGTCAGGGTTAGGGTTAGGTTTATAGTGAGCTTTAGAGTTAGAGTGAGGTTTAGGGTGAGGGTGAGGTTTAGGGTTAGAAATAGGGTTAGGGTGAGGATTAGTGCAAGGGTTAGGTTTAGGGATAGGGTGAGGGTGAGGGTTAGGATTAGGATTAGGGTTAGGCTTAGAGTTTTGGTGAGGCTGAGGATGAGGGTTAGGGTTAGGGTTAGGATGAGGGTTAGTGTTAGGGCGAGGGTTAGGTTTAGGGTGATGGCAAGGGTTATGTTGAGGCTTAGGGTGAGTTTGAGGGTTAGGATGAGGGTGAGTGTTAGTGTGAGTTTGAGGGTTAATGTTAGGGTGAGGGTTAGGGTTACAGTGAGGGTTAGGGTTAGGGTGACATTTAGGGTGAGGGTGAGGGTTAGGGTTAGGGTTAGGCTGAGGGTGAGGCTGAGCGTCAGTGTGAGGGTTGGGGTAAGGGTGAGGGTTAGGTTTAGGGTTAGAGTTAGGGTTAGGGTTAGCATGAGGGTTAGGGTTAGGGTTTGGGTGAGGGTTAGGGTGAATGTGAGGTTGAGGATGAGGATTAGGATGAGGGTGAGAGTGAGGGTGATGGTGAGGGTTATTGTTAGGGTTAGTGTTAGCACGAGTATGAGGGTTAGGGTTAGGATTAGGGTTTGGTTTAGGGTTCGGCTGAGTGTGAGGGTGAGCGTGTGGGTAAGGCTTAAGTCTAAGGTGAGAGTTAGGTTTAGTGTGAGGTTTAGGGTGAGGGTGAGGTTTAGGGTTAGTGTTAGTGTGAGGATAAGGGTTAGGGTCAGGTTTAGGGTGAGGCTGAGAGTTAGGGTTAGCATTAGGGTTAAGGTGGGGGTTAGGGTTACAGTTAGGGTTAGGGTTAGGGTGAGCGTTCGGATTAGGGTTAGAGTAAGGTTTAGGGTTAGGCTGAGGGTGAGGGTTAGGGTTAGGTTTAGGGTGAGGGTTAGGTTTAGGTTTAGGGTTAGTGTAAGGGTTAGGGTTAGGTTGAGGGTTAAGCTTAGGGTGATGTTTAGGGTGAAAGTGAGGGTTAGGGTGAGGGTGAGGTTTAGGATGAGGTTGAGGTTGAGGGTGAGGGTGACGGTGAATGTTGGGGATAATGTTAGGTTGAGGCTGAGGGTTAGGGTTGGGGTTATGGTTATGGTAATTGTTAGGATGAGGGTGAGGGTGAGGGTCAGGTTGAGGGTTAGGATTAGGGTTAGGGTGAAGGTGAGGGTTTTGGTTAGAGTTAGTGTTAGAGTGAGGGTGAGGGTTAGGGTGAGAGGGTTACGTTTAGGGTTAAGGTTAGGGTGAGGTTTAGGGTGAGGGTTAGGGTAAGGGTAGGGTGAGGGTTAGGTTTAGGTTTAGGGTGAGGTTTAGCTTTAGGGTGAGGGCTACGGTGAGTGTGAGGTTGAGGGTGAGGTTTTCGGTTACGTAAGGTTTTGGGTTAGGTTAGTGTTAGCGTTAGGGTTAGGTTTAGAGTGAGGTTTAGGGTTAGGGTTAGGGTGATATTTAGGGTGAGGCTGAGGGTTAGGGTGAGGGTGAGGTTTCAAGTGAGGTTGAGGGTTCCGGTGAGTTAGAGGGTTATGTTGTGGGTTAGGGTTAGGTTTAGGATGTGGGTTAGGCTGATGGTGAGGGTGAGGGCGAGGGTTAGGGTTAGGTTGAGGGTTAGGGTTAGGGTTAGTGTGAGGGTTAGCGTTAGGTATAGGCTTAGGGTTAGTGTGAGGATGAGGTTTAGGGTGAGGGTGAGTGTTAGGGTTAGTGTTAGGGTTAGGGTGATGGCTACGGTCAGGGTTAGTTTTAGGGTTAGGGTTAGGGTGATATTTAGGGTGAGGGTGAGTGTTAGGGTTAGGGTTAGGGTGAGGGTGAGGGTGAGGGTTAAGTGTAGGGTTAGGGAAGGGTTAGGGTTAGATTGAGTGTGAATATGAGGGTTCGGGTTCTGGTGAGGTTGAGTGTTAGGGTGTCATTGAGGGTTACGGTTAAGGTGAGGATTAGGGTTAGGGTTAGGGTTAGAGTTATAGTGCGCTTTAGAGTTAGAATGAGGTTTAGAGTGAGGGTGAGTTTTAGGGTTAGCAATAGGGTTAGGTTGAGGATTAGGGTGAGGTTTAGGTTTAGGGATAGCTTGAGGGTGAGGGTTAGGCTTAGGATTAGGGTTAGGTTTAGAGTGTTGGTGAGGCTGAGGGTGAGGGTTAGGGTTAGGATTAGGTTTAGGGTTACAGTTATTGTTAGGGTTAGGGTTAGGGTTAAGTTGAGTGTAAGTGTGAGGGTTAACATTAGGCTTATGTTTAGGATTAGGGTGAGGGAGGGGGTGAGGGTTAGGTTTAAGATTAGGTTTAGGGTTTGGGTGAGGCTCAGGGTGAGGGTGAGGGTGAGGGTGAGGGTTAGGTTTGGGGTGACTGTCAGTGTTACGGTTAGGATGAGGGTTAGTTTGAGGGTAGGGTTAGGGTTAGGTTGAGGGTTAGGGTGAGGGTTAGATTTCGGGTTAGGGTGAGGGTTAGGGTTAGGGTGAAGTTTAGGGTGAGGGTTAGGGGTAGGCTTAGGGTGAGGGTTAGTGTTAGGGTGAGGGTTAGGTTTAGGGTTAGGGTGAATTATAGGGTTAGGTTTAGGGTTAGTGTGAGGGTTAGGGTTAGGATTAGGGTTAGGGTTAGGGTTTCAGTGATTGTTTGGTTTAGGGTTAGGCTAAGGTTGAGGTGAGGGTGAGGGTTAGTATTAGGGTTATGATTAGTATTAGGGTTTGTGAGAGTGTGAGTATTAGGTTTAGGATTAGCGTTAGGGTTAGGGTTAAGCTCAGGCTGAGGTTGAGGGTGAGGGTGAGGGTTAGTGTTAGGTTGAGGATTAGGGTTAGGGTTAGGTGAGGGGTAAGTTTAGGGTTAGGGTGAGGGTTAGTGTTAGGGTGAGGGTTAGGTTTAGGGTTAGGGTGAATTATAGGGTTAGGTTTAGGGTTAGTGTGAGGGTTAGGGTTAGGATTAGGGTTAGGGTTAGGGTTTCAGTGATTGTTTGGTTTAGGGTTAGGCTAAGGTTGAGGTGAGGGTGAGGGTTAGTATTAGGGTTATGATTAGTATTAGGGTTTGTGAGAGTGTGAGTATTAGGTTTAGGAATAGCGTTAGGGTTAGGGTTAAGCTCAGGCTGAGGTTGAGGGTGAGGGTGAGGGTTAGTGTTAGGTTGAGGATTAGGGTTAGGGTTAGGTGAGGGGTAGGTTTAGGGTTAGGGTGAGGGTGAGGGTGAGGGTTAGGGTTAGGGTTAATTTGGGATTAGTGTTAGTGTTAGGGTTAGGGTGAAGTGTATGGTGACAGTGAGGGTTAGGGTGAGGCTTAGGTTTAGATTTAGGGTTAGTGTTATGGTGAGGGTTAGGGTGAGGGTTAGGTTTAGAATAAGGGTTAAGTTGAGGTTTAGGTTTAGGTTTAGGGTTAGGGTGAGGGTGAGTGTTAGGGTTAGGGTTTGGGTGAGGGTTAGGCTTAGGGTGAGGGTTAGGCATAGGGTTAGGGTTGGGGTGAGGGTGAGGGTGAGTGTTAGGTTTAGGGTTAGAGTTATGGTGAGGGTGAGAGTGAGGTTGAGGGTGAGGGTTAGGGTTAGGTTAAGGGTTAGGGTTAGGCTGAGGATGAGAGTGAGAGTGAGGGAGAGAGTTAGGGTTAGGCTTATTGTTATGGTCAGGGCTAGGATGAGGGTGAGGGTAAGGGTGAGGGTGAGGAAGAGGGTTTTGGTTAGGTAAGGGTTAAATTTAGTGTTAGGGTGAGGATTAGGGTGAGGTTGAAGGTTAGGGTGAAGGTTAGGATAAGGGTGAGGGTTAGGGTTAGGGTTATGTTTAGGGTGAGGTTGAGGATTAGGGTGATGGAGAGCGTTAGGGTGAGGGTTAGTGTTAGTGTTAGCGTTAGGGTGAGGGTAATGTTTAGGGTGAGGGTTAGGATGAGGGTGAAGTTTAGGGTTAGGGTTAGGTTTAGGGTTAGGGTGAAGGTTAGGGTTAGGGTGAGGGTAAGGGTAAGGCTTATATTGAGGGTTAGGGTTAGGGTGAGGTTTAGGGTTAAGCTGAGGGTTAGGTTTAGCAGTAGGGTTAGGGTGAGTGTAAGGTTAGGGTGAGGTTTCGGGTTAGGGTTAGGGATAGGGTGAGGATTAGGGTTATGGTTAGGTTTAGGGTGAGGTTTAGGCTGAGGGGTAGTGTTACGGTTAGTGTGAGGATTAGGTTTACTGTCAGGGTTAGGATTAGGGTTAGGGTTAGGGTGAGGTCAGGGTTAGGGTGAGGGTTACGGTGAGGGTGATGTTGAGGGTGAGGGTGAGGGTGAGGGTTTCGGTTAGGTAAGTGTTAGCTTAGGGTGCAGATTAGGGTGAGGTTGAGGGTTAGGTTTAGGCTGAGTGTTAAGTTCTGGGTTAGGGTGAGTTTTAGGGTTACACTGATGGGTAGGGTGAGGCTGAGGTTGAGGGTTAGGCTTACGGTAAATGTTAGGATAAGGGTTAGGGTGAGGGTTAGTGTGAGGGTTAGGGTTAGGGTAAGAATTAGGGTTAGAGTGAGGGTTAAGTTTAGGGTTAGGGTTAGGTTGAGGGTGAGGTTGAGGGTGAGTGTTAGGATTAGACTTAATGTGAGGATAAGGGTTAGGGTGAGGTTTAGGGTGAGGGTGTGGGTTAGGGTTAGGATTAGGTTTAGGGTAAGTGTTAGTATGAGAGTGAAGGTGAATTTTAGGGTTAGGTTTATGGTTAGGGTGAGGGTTAGTGTTAGGATTAGGGTTAGGGTTAGGGTTAGGCTTAGGTTGAGAGTGAGGGTGAGGGATAGGTTTAGGATTAGTGTCATTTTAGGGTTAGGCTTAGTGGTAGGGTGAGGGTGAGAGTTTGGTTTAGGATGAGGATTAGGCTTAGGTTTAGGGTGAGGATTTGGGTTAGGGTGAGGGAAAGGGTTAGGGTGAGGATTAGGATGAGGTTAAGTTTAGGGTTTGGCTGAGGTTTAGGGTTATTTTGAGGGTTAGGATTAGTGTTAGGGTTTGGGTTAGTGTGAGGATAAGGGTTAGGAAGAGGGTTAGGGTGAGGGTGAGGGTTAGCTTGAGGCTGAGGGTTAGTAATAGCGTTAGTGTTAGGGTGAGGATGAGGGTGAGGATTAGGTTTAGGATTAGGGTTAGGGTTAGGTAAGGGTGAGAATTAGGGTGAGGGTGAGTGTTCCGTTGAGGGTGAGGTTTTCGGTGTGGCTGAGTTTTAGGGTTAGGGTGAGGGTTAGGGTGATGGTGAGGCTCAGAGTGAGGGTGAGGGTTAAGGTTAGGGTTACAGTTTGGGTTAGTGTGAGGATTAGGTTTAGGTTAAGTTTAGGGATATGGTGAAGGTAAGGGTTAGGATGAGATTTAGGGTGAAGTTGAGGGTGAGGGTTCGTGTTAGGTTTAGAATAAGGGTTAGGTTGAGGGTTAGGTTTAGGTTTATGGTTAGGGTGAGGGTGAGTGTTAGGGTTAAGTTTTGGGTGAGGGTTAGGCTTAGGGTGAGGGTTAGGGATAGGGTTAGGTTTAGGATGAGGGTGAGGGTGAGATTTAGGTTTAAGGTTAGAGTTATGGTGAGGGTGAGAGTGAGGGTGAGGGTGAGGATTAGGGATAGGTTAAGGGTGAGGGTTAGGCTGAGGGTGAGTGTGAGATTGAGGTTGAGAGTTAGGGTTAGGGTTAGGGTTATGGTCAGGACTAGGGTGAGGGTGAGGGTTAGCATGAGGGTGAGGAAGAGGGTTTGGGTTAGGAAAGGTTTAGTGTTAGTGTTAGGGTGAGGATTAGGGTGAGGTTGAAGGTTAGGGTGAAGGTTAGGATAAGGGTGAGGGTTAGGGTTAGGGTGATGTTTAGGGTGAGGGTGAGGATTAGGGTGACAGTGAGGGTTCACGTGAGGGTTAGGGTTAGGGTGTGGATGAGGTTTAGGCTTAGGTTGAGGGTTAGGTTAATGGAGAGGGTTAGGGTGAGGTTTAGGATGAGGGTGAATTTTAGGGTTAGGGTTAGGGTTAGGATTAGGGTGAGGGTTAGTGTTATGGTTAGGGTAAGGGTAAGGCTTATATTGAGAGTTAGGGTGAGGGTGAGGTTTAGGGTAAAGGTGAGGGTTAGGTTTAGCATTAGGGATAGGGTGAGGGTAAAGTTAGGGTGAGGTTTTGGGTTAGGGTTAGGGATAGGGTGAGGAATAGGGTTATGGTTATGTTTAGGGTGAGGTTTAGGCTGAGGGGTAGTGTTAGGGTTAGTGTGAGGGTTAGGTTTACTATTAGGGTTAGTGTGAGGTCAGGGTTAGGATGAGGGTTAGGGTTAGGGTGATATTGAGGGTGAGCGTGAGGGTTTCGGTTAGGTAAGTGTTAGGATTAGGGTGCAGATTAGGGTGAGGGTGAGGATTAAGTTTAGGCTGAGGGTTAAGTTTAGGGTTAGGGTGAGGTTTAGGGTTAGGGTGAGGGTTAATGTTAGGATAAGGGTTAGGGTGAGGGTTAGTGTGAGGGTTAGGGTTAGGGTAAGAATTAGGGTTAGAGTGAGGGTTAAATTTAGGTTTAGTGTTAGGTTAGGGTGATTGTGAGGGTTAGGATTAGACTTAGTGTGATGATAAGGGTTAGGGTGAGGTTTAGGGTGAGAGTGTGGGTTAGGGTTAGGATTAACTTTAGGGTAAGGGTTAGACTGAGGTTGTGAGTGAGTTTTAGGGTTAGGTTTAGGGTTAGGGTGAGGGTTAGTGTTAGGATTAGGGTTAGGCTTAGGCTTAGGCTTAGGTTGGGAGTGAGGGTGAGGGATACGTTTAGGAGTAGTGTTATTTTTATGGTTAGGCTTTGGGTTAGGTTGAGGGTGAGAGTTAGGTTTAGGATGAGAATTAGGCTTAGGTTTAGGGTGAGGGTTAGGGTTAGGGTGATGTTCAAGGTGAGGATGACGATTAGTGTTAGCTTGTGGGTGAGGGTTAGGCTTAAGGTGAGGTTTACAGCGATGGTGATGGTTAGGGTGAGCGGAGGTTTAGGGTTAGGGTTAGCGTTAAGGTGAGGGTAAGGGTTAGGGTGAGGGTTAGGGTGAGGTTAAGTTTAGGGTTAGGCTGAGGTTTAGGGTTATTGTGAGGGTTAGGATTGGTGTTAGGTTTTGGGTTAGTGTGAGGATAAGGGTTAGGGTGAGGGTTAACGTGAGGGAGAGGGTTAGTGTTCCCGCTAGGTATAAGGTGAGGGTTAGGGTAAGGTTTAGGGTTAGGGTAAGGTTTAGGGTTAGAGTGATGGTTAGGGTTAGTGATAGGGTTAGGGTGAGGGTGAGATTGAGGTTTAGGGTTAGGTTTATGGTGAGGATTAAGGTGAGGGTGAGAGTGTTAGGGTTAGTGTTAGGGTGAGGATGAGGGTGAGCGTTAGGTTTAGGATTAGGTTTAGGGTTAGTGTAAGGGTGTGGGTTAGGGTGAGTGTGAGGGTTCAGGTGAGGATGAGGTTTAGGGTGTGGTTGAGGGTTAGGGTTAGAGTGAGGGTTAGGGTGAGGGTTAGGGTTTTGGTGAGGGTTAGGGTGAGGGTGATGGTGAGGGTTGGTTTGAGGGTTAGTGTTAGGGTTAGCATTAAGGTGAGGGTAAGTGTTAGGGTGAGAGTTAGGGTGAGGGTGAAGTTTAGGTTTAGGGTTAGGTTTAGGGTTAGGGTGAGGGTTAGGGTTAGGGTTGGGATTAGGGTCACGTTGAGGTTAAGGATTAGGGTGAGGGTTCATGGTTAGGGTAAGGTTTAGGGTTAGGGTGAAGGTGAGGGTTAGGGTGAGGGTTAGCTTTACGGTTAGGGATAGTGTTAGGGTGAGGTTTAGGGTGAGGGTTAGGGTTAGGCTTATTGTTAGGGTGAGGGTTAGGTTTAGGGTTAGGGTGAGGTTTAGGTTTAGGTTGAGGGCTATGGTGAGGGTGCGGGTTACGGTGAGTGTGAGGGTGATGGTGAGTGTTTCGGTTAGGTACGGGTTAGTGTTAGTGTTAGTGTTAGTGTTAGGGTTAGAGTGAGGGTTAGGGTTAGGGTGAGGGTTCACGTGAGGGTGAGGGTTCGGGTGAGGGTGGGGGTTATAGGCTGTGGGTAAGGGTTAGGTTTAGGGTGAGGTTTAGGCTGTTGCTGAGTGTGAGGGTGAGTGTTAGGGTTAGTGTGAGGGTTAGGTTCACAATTAGGGTTAGGGTAATTGTGAGGATAAAATTTAGGGTGATTGTTAGGGTGAGGGTGAGGGTTAGGTTGAGAATTACGGTGAGGATTAGGTTTAGGGTGATGTTTAGGGTGAGGGTGAGGGTGATGGTGACTGTTAGTGTTAGGGTCAGGGTGAGGGTTAGGGTTAGGATTAGGATTAGTTTTAGGGTTAGGCTGAGAGTGAGTGTGACGGTGAGTGTGAGGGTGTGCGTGAGGTTTAGGGTTAGGGTTAGGATAAGGGTTAAGTTTAGTGTGAGGGTTAGGGTGAGGGTGAGGGTGAGGGTGAAGTTTAGGGTGAGGGTGAAGTTGAGGTTGAGTGTTAGGATCAGGATTAGGATTATGGTGAGTTTTAGCGTTAGGGTTAGGGTTAGGGTTAGGGTGAGAGTTAGGGTTAGGGTTAGGATTAGGGTTAGGGTTAGGTTTAGGGTAATTGTTAGGGTTAGGGTTAGGGTGAAGATGAGCGTGAGGGTTAGATTTAGGGTTATGGTTAGGATTAGGGTGAGGGTGAGGGTAAGGGTTAGGGTTAGGATTAGGTTTAGGGTTAGGGTTAGGCTCAGGGTGATGGTGAGGGTGAGGGTGAGGGTTAGGTTTAGGTTTAGGGTTAGGGTGAGTGCTAGTGTGAGCGTTAGGATTAGGGCGAGGTTGAGGGTGAGGTTTTCGGTTAGGGAAGGTTTAGGGTTATTGTTAGGGTGTTGATTAGGTTGAGGGTTTAGTTTGAGGTTAGTGTTAGAGTTAGGGTGAGGGTTAGGTTTAGGGTGATGTTTAGGGTGAGCGTGAGGGTTAGGGTGAGGTTTAGGTTTCGGGTGAAGGTGAGGGTTAGGGTGTGGGTGAGGGTTAGGGTGAGGGTGAGGGTTAGGGTTTGGATATGTTGAGGATCAGGGTTAGGTTTAGGGTTAGGGTGAGGGTTAGGGTGAGTGGTAATGTTAAGGTTAGGTTGACAGTTAGGGTTAGTGTGAGGTTAGGTTTAAGATTAAGATTAGTTTTAGGATAAGTGTTAGGGTGAGCGTTAGCGTGAGGGTGAGGGTTAGGGTTAGGATTAGGATTAGGGTAAGGGTTAGGGTTAGGATAGGGTAAGGTTTAGGGTTAGGATGAGGGTTGTGGTTAGGGTTAGGATTAGGGTGATGGTGAGGGTGATGGTGAGGGTGAGGGTTCAGGGTAGGTTTAGGGTTAGGTTGAGGCTGAGGGTGAGGTTTAATTTTAGGATTAGGGTTGGGGTTATGTTTAGTCTTAGGGTGAGGGTGAGGGTGAGGGTGAGGGTTAGGGTTACCCGAGGGTTAGGGTTAGGTTTAGGGTGATTGTTAGGGTTATGCTGATGTTTAGTTTGAGGGTGAGAGTTAGCGTTAAGTTGAGGGTTCACGTGAGGTTTAGGATTATGGTGTGGTTGAGGGTTCGGCTTAGGGTGAGGGTTAGGGTGATGGTGAATGTTAGGGTGATGATTAGTCTTAGGGTGAGTTTTAGGTTTAGGATTAGGGTGAGGGTGAGAATTAGGGTTAGGGTGAGGTTTCAGGTTAGGATGAGGGTTAGAATTAAGGTACCTATTAGGGTGAGCGTGAGAGTTAGGGTGAGGGTTAGGGTTAGGGTGAGGGATACGATTATGTTGAAGATTAGGACTGGGTGAAGGTTAGGGTAAGGTTGAGGGTTACGGTTAGCATTCTGGTTAGGGTGAGGGTGAGGGTTAGGGTGAGGATTCGGTTTCAGTTAGGGATAGGGTGAGGATTAGTGTTAGGGTGAAGGTTAGGGTGAGGGTGAGGGTTTCGTTTAGGTAAGGGATAGGGTTAGATTTATCGTGAGGATAAGGGTAAGGTTAAGGGTTAGGGTGAGGGTTAGGGTTAGGGTTAGATTGAGGGTTCGGGTTAGGATGATGTTTAGGGTGAGAGTGAGCGTTAGCATGAGGGTCAGGCTGAGGGTTAGTGTTAGAGTTAGGGTGAGGGTGAGGGTAAGAGTTAGGGTGAGGGTTAAGGTTACGGTTAGGGTGAGGGTGAGGGTTAGGGTTAACGTTAGGGTTAAAGTGAGATTTAGTGTCAGGTTGAGTGTTAGGATTAGGGTTAGGGTTAGGGTGAGGGTTAGTGATAAGTTTAGGCTGAGGGTTATGGTGAAGTTTAGGGTTAGGGTTAGGGTTTGGGTTAGGGTCAGGGTTAGGGTGAGTGTAAGGGTTAGGGTGAGGTTTTGGGTGAGAGTGAGTTATAGGGTTATAGTGACTTTAAGGTAAGGCTGAAGGTTAGGGTGAGGGTGCGGGTTAGGTTGAGGGTTAGGCTGAGTGGTAGTGTAAGTGTTAGAGTTAGGGTTAGGGATAGGGTGAGGATTAGGGTTAGGGTTAGGGTGAGGTTTAGGCTGTGGAGAACGGTTAGGGTTAGGGTGAAGGTTCTGTTGAGGATGTGGGTTAGGGTTTCGATGAGGTTTAGGGTTCGTGTGAGGGTTAGGGTTATGGTTAGGTTTACGGTGAGGGTAAAGTTTAGGGTTAGGGTGAGGCTAGGCTGAGGGTTTGGGTTTGGGTTAGGTTTAGGTTGAAGGTTAGGGTTAGTGTGAGAGTTAGAATTAGGGTTATGGTTAGGTTTAGGATGAGGATAAGGGTAGGGTTTGGGTTAAGGTGAGAGTGGGGTTTTACGTTACTGTTAGGGCTAGATTTATGGTGAGGGTGAGGTTGAAGTTTCGGTTTAGGATGAGGGTTAAGATTAGGGTGAGGGTTAGTGTTAGGGTTAGGGTTAGGGTGAGGGTTAAGTTGAGGGTGAGGATTAGGGTTAGTGTTAGGGTTAGGATTAGAGTGAGGGTGAGGGTGAAGTTTAGGGTTAGGGTTAGGGTAAGGATTAGGGTGAGGGTGAGGTTTAGGGTGAGGGTGAATGTGAGGGTAATGGTGAGTTTTAGTGTGTGGGTGAGGGTTAGAGTAAGGTTTAGGGTTAGGGTAAGGGTTAGGGTGAGGCTTAGGGTGAGGGTGAGGGTGAGAGTGAGGGTAAGGTTTAGGGTTAGTGTGAGGGTTAGGTTTAGGGTCAGGGCTAGGGTGAGGGTGAGAGTTAGGCTGAGAGTGATGGTGAGGTTGAGGGTGAGGATTTCAATTAAATAAAGCTTAGGGTTAGGGTTAGGATGAGGATTAGGTTGAGGGTGAGGCTTAGTTTGAGGGTTAGGGTTCAGGTTAAGGTTAGGGGTAGTGTAAGGTTTAGGGTTAGGGTGATATTTAGGGTGATGGTCAGGGTTAGGGTGAAGGTGAGGTATCCAGTGAAGGTGAGGGTTTGGGAGAGGGTGAGTGTTAGTGTGTGTGTGAGGGTTTGGGTTCCGGTGAGTGTTAGGATGACGGTGAGGTTTAGGGTGAGGGTGAGGGTTAAGGTTAGGGTTAAGGTTACAGTGAGGGTTAGGGTTAGTGTTGGGTTTAGGGTGAGGCTTAGTTTGAGGGTTAGGGTTAGGGTTAG
Source organism: Dipodomys merriami (assembly GCF_024711535.1). NCBI lineage: Eukaryota > Metazoa > Chordata > Mammalia > Rodentia > Heteromyidae > Dipodomys > Dipodomys merriami. Next base: position 380,584 of record NW_027206373.1, read on the forward strand.
GGTTAGGGTTAGTGTGAGGATAAGTGTTAGGGTGAGGTTTAGGGTGAGGGTGAGGGTTAGGGTTATCATTAGGGTTAGGGTGAGGGCTAGGGTGAGGGTTAGGGTTAGGGTGAGGTTTACGGATAGGGTTAGGGTGAGGGTTACGGTTAGGGTTACCGTGAGGGTTAAGATGAGGATGATGTTTAGGGTGAGGTTGAGGGTTAGGGTGAGGGTGAGGGTGAGTGTTAGTGTTAGATTTAGGGTTAGGTTGAGGGTGAGGTTGAGTTTGAGGGTTAGGTTTAGGATTAGGGTTAGGGTTACAGTTAGGGTGAGTGTTAGGGCGAGGGTGAGGGTGAGGGTGAGTGTTAGGAGATGGGTGAGTGTTAAGGTTAGGGTGAGGATTAGGTTTAGGGTTAGGGTTAGCATTAGGTTTATTGTGAAAGTTAGGGTTAGAGATAGGGGTAGGGTTAGTGTGATGGTGAGGGTTAGGGTTAGCCTTTGGGTTAGGCTGAGAGTTAGTTTTAGGGTTAGGCTGAGGGGGAGGGTAAAGTTTAGGGTTAGGGTTAGGGTTAGGGTGATGGTGAGAATTAGATTTAGGATTAGGGTTAGGGTGAGGGTGAGGGTGAGGGTGAGGGTTATGTTGAGGGTTAGGATTAGGTTGAGGGTTAGGTTTAGGGTTAGCATTATTGTGAGGGTAAGGGTTAAGGTAAGGTTTAGGTTGAGGGTAAGGGTTACTGTGAGGCTTAGGGTGAGGGTGAGGTTTAGGGTGAGGGTGAGGGTGAGGGTTAGGGTTAGGGTTAGGTAGAGGGTTAGGTTTTGGGTCAGGGCTAGGGTGAGGGTGAGAGTAAGGCTGAGGGTGCTGCTGAGGTTGAGAATGAGGGTTTCAATTAGGTAAGGGTTAGGGTTATGGTTAGAATAAGGATTAGGTTGAGTGTGAAGCTTGGTTTTAGGGTTAGGGTTCGGGTGAGGGTTAGTGTTAGGGTAAGGGTTAGGGTTAGGGTTATGTTTAGGGTGATGGTCAGGGTTAGGGTGAAGGTGAGGTTTTGGGTGAGGGTGAGGGTTCGGGAGAGGGTGAGGGTTAGGGTGTGGGTGATGTTCGGGTTCGGGTGAGTGTTAGGGTGATGGTGAGTTTTAGGTTGAGGTTGAGGTTTAAGGTGTGGTTTAGGGTTACATTGAGGGTTAGGGTTGGTGTTAGGTTTAGGTTGAGGCTTAGTTTGAGGGGTAGGGTTAGCATTAGGTTTAGGGTTAGGGTTAGTGTGAGGATAAGTGTTAGGGTAAGGTTTAGGTTGAGGGTGAGGGTTAGGGTGAGGGTTAGGGTTAGGGTGAGTGTTACGGTTAGGTTTAGAGAGAGGGTTAGGTTGAGGTTTAGGTTTAGGGTGAGTGTTACGGTTAGGGTTAGGGTGAGGGTTAGGGTTAGGGTGAGGGTTACGGTTAGGGTTAGGGTGAGGGTTAGGATTAGGGTGATGTTTAGGGTGAGGGTGAGGGTGAGGGTTAGGGTTAGGTTTAAGTTTAGGTTTAGGTTGAGGGTGAGCGTGAGGGTTAGGTTTAGGATTAGGGTTAGGGATAGAGTTAGGGTGAGTGTTAGGGTGAGGGTGAGGATGAGGGTGACTGTTAGGTGATGGGTGAGGTTTAGGGATAGGGTGAGGATTAGGTTTAGGCTTTGTTATATGGTGAGGGTAAGGGTTAAGATGAGGCTTAGCGTGAGGGTTAGGGATAGCGATAGAGTTAGGGTGAGGGTTAGGGTGATGGTTAGGTTTCAGATTAGGCTTAAGGTGAGGGTGAGGGTTAGAGTCAGGGTTAGGGTGAGAGTTACGATTAGGTTTAGGGTGAGGGTTAAAGTTAGGTTTAGGGTGAGGATTAGCATGTTTGTGAGGGTTAGGCTTAGGATGAGGGTTAGGGAGACGACGAGATTAAGGGTGAGGGTGAAGTTTAGGGTTAGGTTTAGCGTTAGTGTGAGGGTAAGGGTTAGGATGAGGGTAAGGTGAGGGTGAGGTTTAGGGTTAGAGTTAGGTTTAGGATTAGGGTGAGGGTGAGGGTTAGGGTTAGGGTCAGGCTTAGGGTTAGGGGGAGGCTTAGGGTTAGGGTTAGTGTTAGGGTGAGGTTGAGGGTGAGGATGAGGTTTAGGATTTGGGTTAGGGTTACGGTTAGGGTGAGGATGACGGTGAAGCTTGAGGTTAGGATTAGGGTGAGGTTTAGGTTTAGACTGAGGGTGAGGGTGAGTGTGAGGGTGTGGGTGATTGTTAGGGTTAGGGTTAGTGTTAGGGTGAGAGCTAGGGTGGGGGTGAGAGTGAGGGTTTCGGTTAGGTAAATGTTAGGGATAGGGTGAGGATTAGGGTGAGGGTTAGGTTTAGGATTAGGGTGAGGGTTAGGGTGAGGGGTATTGTTAAGGTTAGGGTGAGGGTTAGGGTGTGAGGGTTAGGGTTAGGTTTAGGTTTAGGGCTAGGGTTAGGGTTAGTGTGAGGATAAGGATTAGGATGAGGGTTAGTGTGAGGGTGAGGATTAGGGTTAGCGTTAGGGTTAGGGTGAGGGTCAGGGTGAGGGTTAGGTTTAGGATTAGGGTGAAGGTGAGGGTTAGTGTTAAGGTTAGGGTTAAGGTGACAGTGAGGGGTAGAGTTAGGATTAGGGTTAGGGTTAAGGTTATGCTTAGGGTGAGGATGAGGTTTAGGATTATGGTGAGGGTTAGGGATAGGTTTAGCATTAGGGTGAGGGTAAGGGTTAGGGTGAGGGTTCGGGTTTGGGTTAGCATTATTGTTTGGGTGGGGGTGAGTTTTAGGGTGAGTTTTAGGGTTATTCTTAGGGTTAGGTGAGGTTGAGAGTGTGGGCTACTCTGAGGATTAGGGTTAGGGTTAGAGTTAGTGTGAGGGTGACTGTGAGGGTTTGTATTAGGGTAAGGTTTAGTGTGAGAGTTAGTGTGAGGGGTAGTGTTAGTGTGAGGGTTAGGGTTAGCATTATTGTTATGGTGATGGTGTGGGTTAGGGTTAGAGTTAGAGTTAGGGTGAGGGTTAAGTTGAGGGTAAGTGTTTGGGTGAGGGTAAGGTGAGGGTCAGGGTCAGGGTTAGGGTTAGGGTAAGGGTGAGGATTAGATTTAGGATTAGGGTTAGGGTTATGGTTAGGCTTAGGGTGAGGGTGAAGGTGAGGGTGAGGGTTAGGATTAGGATGAGGTTTAGGGTTAAGATCAGCATTAGGGTGAGGATAAGTTTTAGGGTTAGGTTTAGTGTGAGGGTGAGTGTTAGGGTTAGGGCTAGAGTTAGGATTATTGATATGGTGAAGATTAGGGTTTGGGTAACAGTTAAGGTGAATGTTAGGGTGAGGGTTAGGTTGAGATTTAGGCTGAGGGGGAGGTTTAGTGTTAGGCTGAGTGTTAAGTTTAGTGTGGGTGTTAGGGTTAGGGTACGGGTTTGGGTGAGGTAGGGTGAGGGTGAGGGTTAGGGTAAGCATTAGGGTTAGGGCTAGTGTTAGGGTGGGGTTTAGGCTTAGAGTAACGGTTAGGGTGAGGGTGAGGGTGAGGGTTAGAGTTAGGGTTAGGGTATTGTTTAGGTTTGTGTTGAGGGCTAGGGTGCGGGTGAGAATTAGGCTGAGGGTGATGGTGAGGTTGAGGGTGAGGGTTGTAGTTAGGTAAGGGTTAGAGTTAGGGTTAGGTAGAGGATTAGGGTGAGGGTGAGTCTTAGTTTGATGGTTAGGATTAAAGTGATGGGTAGGGTTAGGATGAAGTTTAGGGTGAGGGTGAGGGTTAGGGTGACTGTGTGGTTTCGGATGAGGATGAAGTTCAGGAGAGGACGAGGGTTAGGTTGTGGGTAAGTGTTCCGGTTCGGGTGAGTGTTAGGGTGACGGTGAGTGTTAGGGTAAAGGTGTCTGTTAGGGTTAGGGTTAAGGTTAAGGTGAGGGTTAGGGTTAGGTTTAGGGTGATGTTTAGTGTGAGGGTGAGGATTAGCTTTAGCATTAGGTTTAGGTTTAGGGTTAGGGTGAGTTTTAGGGTTAGGGTTAGGTTTAGGGTCAGGGTGAGGGTTAGGTTTGGGGTTAGGGTGAGTTTTAGGGTTAGGTTGAGGGTTAGACTGAGGGTGAGGGTGAGGGTGAGGTTGAGGGTTAGCTTTTCAGTTAGGTAAGGGTTAGGGTTAGGGTTAGGGTGAGGTTGAGGTTTATTTTGAGTGTTAGGGTGAGGGTGAGGGTTAGGGTCAGGGTTAGGGGTAGGGTGATGTTTAGGGTGAGGGTGAGGGTTAGGATGAGAGTGAGGGTAAGGGTGTGGGTAAGGGTTCAGATTCGTGTGAGTGTTAGGATGACAGTGAGGCTTAGGGTAAGGGTGAGGGTTAGGTTTAGGGTTAGGGTGAGCGTTAGGAGTAGGTTGATGTTTAGGGTGATGGTGAGGGTTCGGGGGAGGGTGAGGATTATTGTCTGGGTGGGGTTTCGTGTTCGGGTGAGTGTTAGGGTGTCGGTGAGGGTTGGAGTGACGGTGAGGGTTAGGGTTAGTTTGAGGTTTGAGGTTAGAGTGAGGGTTAAGTTTAGGATTAGGGATAGGATTTGGGTTAGGCTTATGGTGAGGTTTAGGGTTTGGGTGAGGGTTAGGCTTAGGGTGAGGGTTAGGGTGACAACGAGGGTTAGGGTGAGGGTGAAGGTTAGGGTTAGGTTAGCGTTAGTGTGAGGGTAAGGGTTATGATGTGGGTAAGGCGAGGGTGAGGTTCATGAGAAGGTGAGGGTTATGGTGTGGGTCAGGTTTCGGGTTTAGGTGACGGTTAGGGTGACGGTTATGGTGAGTGTGATGATGAGGGTTAGGGTTAGGGTTATGGTGAGGGTTAGGTTAGGGTTAGGTTTAGGGTGAGGCTTAGGTTGAGAGGTAGGGTTAAGATTAGGGTGAGGGTTAGGTTTAGTGTGAGGGTTAGTGTTAGGGTTAGGGTTAGTTTGAGGATAAGTGTTAGGGTGGGATTTAGGGTGAGGGTAAGGGTTATGGTTAGCATTATGGTTAGTGTGAGGGTTAGGAAGAGGGTGAGGGGTAGGGTTAGGTTTAGGGTTAGGTTTAGGGTGAGTGTCAGCGTGAGGGTTAGGTTTAGGATTAGGGTAAGGTTTAGGGTTTGGCTGAGTGTTAGGGTGAGTGTGAGGGTGAGTGTTAGCGTGTGGGTGAGGGTTAGGGTTAGGGTGAGCATTAGGGTTAGGTTTAGGTTTAGGGTTATGGTGAGGGTAAGGGTTAGGATGAGGTTTAGGGTGAGGGTGAGGGTTAGGGAGAGTTTTAGATTTAGGGTTAGGATTAGAGTGAGGATTAGGGTTCGGGTTAGGCTTAGGGTGAAGCTGAGGTTTAGAGTTAGGGTTAGAGTGAGGGTTAGATTTAGGGTGAGTGTTAGGGATAGATTTAGGCTCAGGGTGAGATTGAGGGTGTTGGTTAGGGTTATGGTTAGGGTGAGCCTGGGGCCGAGGGTTAGGTTTAGGATTATGGTTAGGTTAGGGTTAGGCTTAGGCTGAGGTTGTGTATGAGGGTGAGGGTGAGGTTAGGATTAGGCTGAGGGTTAGGGTTAGGGTTAGGGTTAGGGTGACGGTAAGGGTGAGGGTGAGGTTTAGTTTGAGGGTGGGGCTTAGGGTTAGGATGAGTGTAAGGGTTATGGTGAGGTTTAGGGTTAAGGTGAGGGTTAGGGTTATCATTAGTTTTAGGGTGAGGGTGAGGGTTAGGGTGAGGGATAGGGTTAGGGTTAGGGATAGGGTGAGGGCTAGGTTTAGTGTGAGTGTTAGGGTTAGTGTGAGGATAACGGTTAGAGTGAGGGTTTGTGTGAGGGAGAGGGTTAGAGTTATCGTTCGGGTTAAGTTGAGGGTTAAGGTGAATGTTAGGGTTAGGGTGAGGTTTAGGGTTAGCGTTAGAGTGAGGGTTAGGGTTAGGGTGATGTTTAGGGTGAGTGTGAGTGTGATGGTGAGGGAAACGGTTAGAGTTATATTTAGGATGAGCCTTAGGGTTAGAGTAATGGTGAGTGTTAGGGTTAGCGTGATGTTTATGGTGAGGGTGAGTTTTAGGGTGAGGTTTAGTGTTTGGGTTCTGGTGAGGTTCAGGTTTAGGTTTACGGTGAGGGATAGTGTGAGTGTTAGGGTGAGGGTTAGGTTGAGGGGTATGGTTAGGGTTAGGGTGAGGGTTAGGATTAGTGTGAGGGTTAGGGTTAGGAATAGGTTTAGGTTCAGTGTGATATAAGGGTTAGGGTGAGGGTTAGTCTGATGGTGAGGGTTAGGGTGAGGGTGAGGGTTAGGTTTAGGGTTAGGGTTATTGTGTCGGTGAGGGTTAGATTTAGGATTGGTGTTAGGGTTATGCTTAGGGTTATGGTGAGGGTTAGGATTAGGGTGAGGGTTAGGGTTAGGGTTAGGGTTAGGATTAGTGATAGGTTGAGGATTAGGTTTGGGTAAGGTATAAGCTGATGGTTTGGGTGAAGGTTAGGTTTAGTGTTAGGGATGGGGGAGGATTAGGGTTAGGGTTAGGATTATGGTGAGGTTTAGGCTCACAGGTGGTTTAGGGTTAGGGTGATGGCTAGTCTGAGTGTTAGGGTTAAGTGTAGCATTAGTGTTAGGGTAGTGTTAGGTTGAGGTTTAGGGTTATGGTTAGGGTTAGGGTGAGAGTGAGTGTTAGGGTTAGGTTTTGGGTTAGGGTTAGGATGAGGGTGAGGGTGAGGGTGAGGGTTAGGTATAGGTTTAGGGTTATAGTTAGGGTGAGCGTGTGGGAAAGAATTAGGTTTAGGATTAGGGTTAGGGTTAGGGTTAGGCTGTGGGTGAGGGTGGGGGTGAAGGTTTGGGTTAGGGTGAGGGTTAGGTTTAGGGTTAGGTTTAGGATGAGTGTTAGGCTGTGGGGTAGGTTTAGGTTGAGGGTGAGGGTGAGGGTTAGTGTGAGGTTTAAGTTTAGGGTTATGGTTAGGTTTACATTGAAGCTAAGGATTAGGGTGAGGGTGAGTGTTAGGGTTAGTGTTAGGGTTAGGGTTAGTGTGAGGATAAGGGTTAGGGTGAGGGTTAGGGTGAGGGTGATGGTTAGTGTTATCGTTAGGGTTAGGTGAGGGTTAGGGTGAGGGTTAGGGTTCTGGTGAAGGTTAGAGTTAGTGTGAATATTAGGGTTACAGTTAAGTTGAGGGTTAGGGTGAGGGGTAGTGTTGGGGTAAAGTTGAGGGTTAGGGTTCGTGTGAGGGTTAGGGTTAGTGTGAGGATAAGGTGTAGAGTGAGGGTTAGAGTGAGGGTGAAGGTAAGTGTTATTGTTAGGTTTAGGGTGAGAGTTAGGGTGAGGATTAAGGTTAGGTTGAGGTTTAGGGTTAGGGTGATGTTTAGAATGAGGGTGAGGGTTAGGGTTAGTGTGAGGGTGAGGGCGAGTGTTAGGGTTAGGGTTTGGGTTAGGGTTAGGATGAGGGTGAGGGTGAATGTTAGGTCTAGTTTTAGGGTTATAGTTAGGATGAGGGTGTGAGTAAGGCTTAGGTTTAGGATTAATATTAGGGTTAGGGTTAGGCTGAGGGTGAGGGTGGGGGTGAAGGTTTGGGTTAGGGTGAGGGTTAGGGTTAGGGCTAGGTTTAGGATTAGTGTTAGGCTGTGGGGTAGGTTTAGAGTGAGGGTGAGAGTGAGGGTTAGTGTGAGGTTTAAGGTTAGGGTGATGTTTAGGCTTAGGGTGAGGGTTAGGGTTAGAATTAGGTTTAGTGTTATGGTTATGGTGAGGTTTAGGGTTAGTGTTAGGGTTAGGGTGAGGTTGAAGGTGAGGGTGAGTGTTAAGTTTAGGGTTAGGGTGAGTGTTAGGGTTAAGTAAGGGGTAGGGTGAGGGTGAGGGTTAGGATAAGGGTGAGGTTTAAGGTGAGGGTGAGGTTCAGGAGAGTGTGAGGTTAAGGGAGTGGGTGAGGGTTCGGGTTCCGGTGAGTGTTAGGGTGACAGTGAGGGTTAGGGTGTGGGTGAAGGTTAGGTTTAGGCTTAGGGTTATGTTGAGGCTTAGGGTGAGGGTTAGGTTTAGGCTGAGGGCAAGGTTTAGGGTTAGGGTGAGGGTTAGGTTTAGTGTGAATGTTAGGGTTAGGGTAAGGTTTATTATGAGGGTAAGTGTTAGGCTGATGGTTAGGGTGAGAGTGAGAATTAGCTTTAGCATTAGGGTTAGGGTTAGGGTGAGGTTTAAGGTTAGGGTTAGGGTAATGGTGAGGGTGAGGGTGAGGTTTAGGGTTAGGGTGAGGGTTAGGGTTACTTGAGGGCTAGGGTGAGTGTGAGGTTTAGGTTGAGGTTGAGGGTGAGGGTGCGGGTGATTGTTTCAGTTAGGTAAGGGTTATGGTTAGGGTTAGGATGAGCATTAGGTTGAGGTTGAGGGTTATTTTGAGGGTTAGGGTGGGAGTTAGAGTTAGGGTTATGTTTAGAGTCAGTTTGAGGGTTAGGGTGAGGGCGAGGTTTCGGGTGAGGTGAGGGTGCAGGAGAGGGTGAGGTTTAGGGTGTGGGTGAAGGTTAGGGTTAGGTTTAGTGTTAAAGTTAGGGTGAGTGTGAGAGTGAGGGTTAAGGTTAGGAATAGGGTTAGGTTTAGGGTTCGACTGAAGTTGAGGGTGAGGGTCAGGGTGAGGGTTAGGGTTAGGGTGAGGGCTAGGTTGAGGATGAGGGTGAGGGTTTCAGTTAGGTAAGTGTTATGGTTAGGGTGAGGGTTATGGTGAGGTGTAGGGTTAGAGTTATGGTGAGCGTTAGGGATAGTGTGAGGTTTAGGGTTAGGGCTAGAGTTAGGTTTAGTGTGAGGATAAGAGTTAGGGTGAGGGTTAGTGTGAGGGTGAGGGTTAGGGTTAGTGTTAGGGTTAGGGTGAGTGTCAGGGTGAGGGTTAGGGTTAGGGTTATGGTGAGGGTGAGGGTTAGGGTTAGGGTTAGGGTGACTGTGAGGGTTAGATTTAGGATTAGGGTTAAGGTTAAGTTTACTCTTAGGGTGAGGGTGAGTGTTAAGATTAGGCTGAGTGTTAGGGTTAGGGTTAGCATTAGAATGAGTGTAAGGGTTAGGGTGAGGGTTAGGGTGAGGGTGAGGATTAGGGTTAAGATTAGGGTTAGGATTAGTGATAGGTTGAGTATTAGGGTTTGGGTAAGGGTTAAGGTGAGGGGTAGGGTGAGGTTTAGGGTTAGGATTAGGGTGAGATTTAGGCTGAGATGTAGGTTTAGGGTTAGGGTGAGGGTTAGGTTAATGTGAGTGTTAGGGTCAGTGTAAGGGTTAGGGTGAGGGTAAGGTTTAGGGTGATTTTTAGTATGAGGGTGAGGGTAGGGTGAGGGTGAGGGTTAGGGTTAGGTTTAGGGTTAGGGTTAGAGTGACGGTGAGGGTGATGGTGAGGGTGAGGGTTAGGTTTAAGGTTAGGGTGAGGGTTAGGATTAGGGTGAGGGCTTGGGTGAAGGTGAGGGTTAGTTTGAGGGTAAGGGCGAGGTTGAGGGTGAGGTTTTCACTTAGGTAAGGTTTAGGGTTAGGGTTCGGTTGAGGATTAGGGTGAGGGTGAGGGTTAGTTTGAGGGT